>NC_044333.1:21945654-22245654 GCF_007399415.2 Gopherus evgoodei
GAGCTAAGCTCTGCTACGCCAAATCTTTTCCTGGTTTAATGGACGTAGGGTGACCAGATGTCCCAATTTTATAGGGAGAGTCCCGATATTTGAGGTTTTTTCTTATATAGAAGCCTGTTACCCCCCACCCACTATCCCGATTTTACACACTCGCTGTCTGGTCACCCTAAATGGGCCTTACATCAGCAGCATAAATTAGCACAAGACTTCTGCTCTAATTTACGCTGGATGTGGGTAGCCCTGAATCTGGAAGCCACAACCGTTCTTGTGGCTGCCAATCCAGGGCTAAAACTTTTTCAAGCATAGATACACTTCTTATTCATAACTTTTCAATTCTCAGTCTATTGCTCCTTTATTTCCATAACCTTTGGTAGGTTTGGGGCATCCTAGTGGTAGTTGGTAGATGATATTGCTATTTTACTCCCTCCATTGGCTGCTTTTATGCCAACTATGAAGCAGCGTGGTATGTGTGTTTCTTCCCTACAGCTGCTCCATAACAACCTCTTTCCTATTATAGGAAGATCTGCAAATCTCTTCTTTGATCATAATTTCCATTTTTGACCTACCATAACAGACAAGCTCTTGGAATGACCTCAGATAGTTAAGAGCAATAGATTCTATACAATAAAATCTGAAATGCTTTGGCTCATTCTATCTGACAAATGCTAAAATGTGCCTTTCATGCTGTTAAAATCAGTAGTATGACCTCAGTGAACAAGAGTTTATATTGCAGCTCTCACTGCAGTTCAGTTCTTAGGTCAAAAATCTCAACCGTAATTAGTAATGTGCATCTGTATGTACAAGAAAAAAGGGGCCACTTCTAACTCTAGTTTCCTCCTAGGAAGAAACTTAAATGGAAAAAAAGAAATTCAGAATAACCTCACTCTTTTAATCCAGTTTGTGCTCCTGGAGCCAGAGCTCATATTGAAAGGACTCCTATGTTATGAGACATATTCTGCCATAATAGTGCCAGTGGGCGCATTACTCTGACCATTATTATAGACAGTATAGGACAAGAAACAGAAACAGTGGAGGAGGATGAAAATCCCTCAAAAGGTTTCTTTTTTTTCCAGAACCCTCCTTCTCTCTCTCAAATATATTTATATAGACTAGGATCTTCAAAGGACCCTAAAGAATTTGGGCGAGCCCAATTTCCAATGAATTTCCACAGGCTCTTTTAAAAATACCTCCTTCCTTCCAGTGGTTCTTCTGAACCTTGAGTCCTAATTCATGCCTGTCACTATCTTTTCAGTTCTAATAAAACAGAAACTTTTGCCAATAATTTTAGACAAAAGAGCAGGAATATTGTTAAACCAAACCTAGGTCATCACTGACCACGGGGGAGGACTTCTTTCAGTAGAGACTATGAATTAGTCATGGAATTAGTACAAAATTAGTGCACATTGACAAAACTTCAGTTCAAATAATCTACATTTGCCTATTTACCATGGGGTATTTAATTTGCATTTTATTGTAAACTTTGTTTATAAATTTGCCCAGTTTAATTTTCCTAGGCAGAGCATATAGACAGATATACCTCTTAGGGGAAGATCATCATTTTCAGTTTCTGCTGCTCAGAATGGGCAACATTAGAAATTCAACATTTGCCATCCTCAGTAATTTGAATAGGAAATATAGACGGATACTATTGTTACAGTAAACACCTTGAGCAATGAAGGTCAAGCTTTGGATGGTGCCAATTCTATAACATAACAATATCTCTGCATCTTTAGTCTTATTTTAAGTCTGTTGTATGTGGGTGGATATTGCCATTCTGTTCATTTTCAAAACAGCATGCAGAATTAGCCATGCAATTTCTATTGGTATTAATGGGCTCATCCTTAGAAAACATGCAACACCTTGTATTATGTAAAATTAGCTGATGGGTTTATGCCATAGCATGGTCAGTAAAGGTGCCATGCCTGCAGTGCACGCAATGGTTAAGTTCTAAAATTCTGTAACAGAGAAGTTTCAGGTTTTATGAATGGAGATTTATCTTGATTCTCAGAAACAAATTTTAATAACACCTTACTGAATGCATGATTTATGTGTCAGGAAAATAAATAGTTGATATTCAGGGGGTAGGTTATTTGGGGGTGGGGGAGGAATTGCTTGGTTTTGCTATTTGTTTCATATGTGGACTTTCTGTGCATGGTATGTTCTAGGGGAAAACAAGTCAAGGTCCAAGCTTACAAGAAAGGTCTGAAAGCACAATTCAAATTTAGCATTGTAGCTAGAGCATGGATCATACGAGGCCTAATAAGCAATATAAACTTAGAAGGGCTAGCCAGAGAGGAAACAATATGTTTATGGTTTATGTGACTGGGTAAGGAATAATCTCAGTGCTGGTGCTGGAATTTCACATCTAACTTTTGATTCTGCAAAATGACAGAGAAGTCAGCTGATACACCTTCCAAAGGATTCCCTCCCCCTTCATAATCCCATTAGTGATCAGTCCAGAATGAAACATCTGGTACTCATGCACATAACCCACTTATTCCTGGGCAGACCAAATCATTGTAGGTTTCCATACCTCACTTTCTGAAATGTCTCTTTGAGTCAAAGTCTGCAGTGATCATAGTGGTTTTCAATCTGTGGTCTGCAGAACCCTGGGGGGTGCATAGACTATGCCTAAGATTTCCAAAAAGGTCTGCACCTCCATTTGAAATGTTTAGGGGTCTGCAAATGAAAAAAGGTTGAAAATCACTGGTATAAGGCTCTATCACCACTGCTCAGCACTCTGAAGTTATTGTCTGAAGCAGCATGCTTAGTCGTAGTATTAGTGGGAATACAAAAAGATTTGACTGAGCAAAGATTGCAAATTCATGGGGGATTTACAAACATATCTCCATTTGTTTTAATGCAGAGCAACTATTTAAGAGCCCAATCTTGCATCCACTCCTTAAGGAAGAACCATAAACTTCATAAGAGTTCTACACCTGAA
The DNA here is from genome assembly GCF_007399415.2 of Gopherus evgoodei. NCBI lineage: Eukaryota > Metazoa > Chordata > Testudines > Testudinidae > Gopherus > Gopherus evgoodei. The sequence goes on from NC_044333.1 coordinate 21,948,599, forward strand.
GCAGCTGCAAGACTGAGTCCTAAATCCCCAGGCATCCATGGCAGAATAGTCTGTAGTGCAAGTGTATGTAGGTGCCGTGCCTGTCAATAAGTGACAGAGAATATACCACATGCTTCTTCAGCAGTCAGGTTTTTGTTTTGTTTTTTTTTCTTTTGCATGTAAAATTATGCAGCTGTAAATCTGGTGATTTACTGAGACATGTTGTCCAGTTACAAACAGAAAGAACAGGGGTTTATTGAATGGCAGAAATGTGATTTTCCACAGAAACACTGTTCTATGTTTTCCTCCAACTATCAGAACATCCATCTTAAATAGGGTATTCAATTTTTAATGAATTGAGCTCTTAGTGTCCTGTGATCTATGGATTAAGAACAAAAAAAAAACCCGATAGATGCATACACAACTACTGATATTATACAATAGAATATCTTCTTTGGAGAGTATTCCTATAAAAATCTTGTTTGTGTTTCAATTTTCTGCTTAGAAATTTTCTTGATCATAGACATAAACTGGTAAATTATTTGCAGCACTTTTTAATAATTTCTTCAAGCATTTGTATCTTTTCAAAATGAATTGCATTTTTATCTAAATTAACATGCCTTTCCCCAACCAGTAAAATAGTCCAAGGTTTTAGAACAATGTAGACTTGGACAGTATTTAATATACAGTATTTTCTAGTCCAGGAAATATTATATAATAATCTATAATCAAAGCACTAAAAACCTGTGAACTGCTGAAGTCAGTTTCATTCTAACATTACAACTAAAACTCATTTATAAGTAAATGAAAGTCAAGAGGATTAAATTCAATTAAAATTACTTTGAAGTATGGAAAAAATGTTTCACAGTGATATAAATCAACATATTGTTATTGCCTTCTTTTTGTTATCCGTTATGGGTCTCTAAAGGAAAATGTAGCCTAAATTATATGTGTAGAACAAATACACAGGAAAGGAGTCTGTGCACCCACAAGCATACCCAAACCCAAATGAAAGGTTTGGGTGTACTTGTGGGGGAATGGAATTCTTTTCTGTATGCTTTGCAAGCCAGAATTGTGGAAGGTTTATCCCACTTGCAGCCTCTGTACCTTTATCTAGTGCAGTATAAATAGAAACCCAATTAAAATACATCTTTGTATAACTCCCCCCCCCACACACACCATTTTAAGTATACATGCATTTCTTACTGATAGCATGATTTTAGCAGAGAAATTAACTTCAATAATCTATGGATTACAAGACATATCAAACCTTCAAAGCATTGCAGTGTTAGATCTATTCTCAAAAGGGCTTAAATTACTTTAATAGTTAATAATAAGTGATATGACTCATTTTCCCAGCTAAATCAAGATCAGTTGTCATTTGTTCCTGTAGTCTCCAAACCTCTTTATTATGGTGAACAAGTTCCTTGACACCCACTGTGCACCTGTAAGTATGTAGTTACCGAAATGTAGTTCCTAGCATTTGTACTAGTACTTGATTTTTACTATTATAACACATACACATAATGCAAAGCTGGAGGCCAGAGCAATGTTTGTCAGTATCCCTCTAGCCTAGCAAATGTCAAGCCCCATGGAAAAAATGTACAGCCACGACACAGCATAGTTCAGTGGACATCTTTTATTGAGCTGTTGATCTCAAACATTCCAACACGGAGACCACTTTGAAATTCACCACTGTGTATACTAATATATTTTATAAAACATCCTAGTGAGGAAGATATTACTGAAATAGGGCCTGATCTTGCAACCTTTGCACATGGAGAATAATCTGTCCTCATGCTTGAATTTTTTTTCACTTACTTGAATGTGGAAAAATGTACTCCCATGAGTAAAGGGGGCAAGATCAGGATCAGAGTGAAACAGCATTATTGCCCTTGGGAAAAACACCTCACACCTTTTCTGTTTTAAATCACATATTATTCTTCAATGGTTTCAGTTGTTACAGAATTAGATAGGGACAACTGTTAACAATGACACAACATTTAATTTCAATGTTTTGTTAAAATATCTTTAAATGCTATTAATAAATTCATCAATATCATACGTTGTTTTCTGACTATTTCACTGTAACTCCGTGAGCAGCATAGTCAGCACCCACATGCTGACATGGTATATGGCTAAATATCAGAGGACCCACATGCTAATTGTACAAGTTATTCTTCCAGCAGTAACATATGTGTTCTTGGTGAGCTCCACAAGCAGCTGTGCTAATGGCTCTGGAGATGCAGCTTCCGGGTTTCTTGTATGGTTGAATTGCTTGGTATGGCAGGCTGCTCTTTAACCAGACATCATTTAACTTGGACTCACTTTTGATGCCTAGGAACTTTGTGAAAATGATATATGCATGGGACAGATCCTGTACAAAATCTTAATTTAATTGCAGGGATTTTTTTCTTTATACAGGAAAATCTCATACACTTATTGGCTGCATGTCTGTCTTACATATAGCTACACCAAATATTGCCTACATCAAGCTTTCAAAAATTATGACTCAGGCACCCCCAAAATAAAAATCACATTTAAAATAAATAAAATTAGGGTTCATTTTATTGGTCTCCTGGTTTCTGAGCCTTGAGGGTGCACTTGCTTCACATTTGCATGTTTTCACCATAGTCAGAAAATTTACTTATTTTATAAAGTGAAAACTGAGATGTTCATGTATTCATGACTCCAGGAGATGGGGCTTACAAAGGACGTATTGTAATATCGTGAGACTCACCATAAATGGTGAGAGTTGACAAGACTGCTAAAGACACAGAGTAAAGAATATTCTTTCCACCAAAAGCTGTAGATTTAGGACCAGAGGTTCAAGAGTTCTCCTCACACCTTCTATGAGTCATCTTAATTATCACTTCAAAAGTTTTTTTTCTCCTGCTGATGATAGCTCATCTCAATTGATTAGACTCTTCCTGTTGGTATGCATACTTCCACCTTTTCATGTTCTTTGTATGTATAAATATCTCCTGTCTGTGTGTTCCATTCTATGCATCCGAAGAAGTGAGCTGTAGCTCACGAAAGCTCATGCTGAAATACATTTGTTAGTCTCTAAGGTGCCACAAGTACTCCTGTTCTTTTTGCGGATACAGACTAACATGGCTGCTACTCTGAAACCTGTCATTATGCAAGGCACTGCATTTAGCTGTATGGAGTGGAAATTCATCAACTTCATGAAAAAACTTGTACAGATACAGAGAGACATCATCTTCCTTTCCAAATGCAAACAGATGGACATCATATCAAAAGGACTAAAGGTAAAAAATCCATTACAATCTACATATCACACAGAGTATGCTGACAGATTTTTGCCACACACTCTCAAAGAAACTGCGAAACCATCTGATCAACATCCTATACAGCAAACAGGGGAAGATTAAGACTGACCTCTCAAAACCAGATACTCTCATGAAAAACCAACCTTCTACACAAACTTCCTCATGGATGGACTTTACAAAAACTAGACAAGCCATTTACAACACAAACTTTGCTTCTCTACAAAAGAAAAAGGACATTAAACTGTCTAAACTGCTACATGGCACAAGGAGCCACAACAGTAGCTCCCTTAACCTACCCATCAATATTGTTAATCTTTCCAGCTCTTCTCTTAGCCCAGCAGAGAATCTGTCCTATCTCGGGGCCTCTCCTTTTGTCCTTCCAGACTCACGAACATTATACAGTTCTGCGGTGACCTAGAATCCTACTTTCGCCATCTCCGACTCAAAGAATACTTCCAAAACACCTCTGAACAACATAATAACCAACAGAATCCTTCCTACCAATGCTATAATAAAAAAGATTCTGCATGGACTCTTCCTGAGGGTCGAAACAACAGACTGGACTTCTACATAGATTGCTTCCATCAACGTGCACGGGCTGAAATTGTGGAAAAGCAGCATCACTTGCCTCATAACCTAAGCCGTGCTGAACACAATGCTATCAACAGCCTCAAGAACAACTCTGACATCATAATCAAAAAGGCTGACAAAGGAGATGCTGTCGTCATCATGAATAGGTTGGAATATGAACAAGAGGCTGCTAGGCAGCTCTCTAACTCCACATTCTACAGGCCATTACCCTCTGATCCCACTGATAATTATCACAAGAAACTACACCATCTGCTCAAAAAACTCCCTGAGAAAGCGCAGGAACAGATCTGTACAGACACATGCCTAGAACCCCGACCAGGTGTATTCTATTTGCTACCCAAGATCCATAAACCTGAAAATCCTGGATGCCCCATCATCTCAAGCATTGGCACCTTAACAGCAGGATTGTCTGGCTATGTGGACTCTCTCCTCAGGCCCTATGCTACCAGCACTCCGAGCTATCTTCGAGACACCACTGACTTCCTGAGGAAACTACAATCCATCGGTGATCTTCCAGAAAACACCATCCTGGCCACTATGGATGTGGAAGCTCTCTACACCAACATTCCACACAAAGATGGACTACAAGCCATCAGGAATAGTATCCCTGATAATATCACGGCTAACCTGGTGGCTGAACTTTGTGACTTTGTCCTCACCCACAACTATTTCACATTTGGGGACAATATATACCTTCAAGTCAGTGGCACTGCTATGGGTACCCGCATGGCTCCACAGTACGCCAACATCTTTATGGCTGACTTAGAACAGCGCTTCCTTAGCTCTCGTTCCCTAACGCCCCTACTCTTCTTGCGCTGCATTGATGACATCTTCATCAACTGGACTCATGGAAAAGAAGACCTCAAGGAATTCCACCGTGATTTTAACAATTTCCATCCCACCATCAACCTCAGCTTAGACCAATCCACACAAGCGGTCCATTTCCTAGACGCTACTGTGCTAATAAGCGATGGTCACATAAACACCACCCTATACCGGAAACCAACTGACTGCTATACTTACCTACATGCCTCCAGCTTCCATCCAGGACACACCACACAATCTGTTGTCTACAGCCAAGCTCTAAGATACAACCGTATTTGCTTCAGTCCCTCAGACAGAGATAAACACCTACAGGATCTCTATCAAGCATTCTTAAAACTGCAATACTCACCTGCTGAAGTGAAAAAACAGATTGACAGAGCCAGAAGAGTATCCAGAAGCCACCTACTACAGGACAGGCCCAACAAAGAAAATAACAGTATGCCACTAGCCATCACCTACATCCCCCAACTAAAACCTCTGCAGTGCATCATCAAAGATTTACAACCTGTCCTTAAAGATGATCCCTCACTCTCACAGATCTTGGGAGACAGGCCAGTCCTCGCTAATAGACAGCCTCCCGACCTGAAGCAAATACTCATCAGCAACTGCACACCATGCAACATAAACACTAACCCAGGAACCTATCTTTGCAACAAAGCCCGATGCCAGCTCTGTCCACATATCTATTCAAGTGACACCATCATAGGACCTAATCACATCAGCCACGCCATCGGGCTCGTTCACCTGCACATCTACCAACGTGATATATGCCATTGTGTGCCAGCAGTGCCCCTCTGCCATGTACATTGGCCAAACTGGCCAGTCTCTATGCAAAAGAATAAATGGACTCAAATCTGACATCAGGAATCATAACATTCAAAAACCAGTGGGAGAACACTTCAACCTCTCTATCTACTCATGACACACTTGAAGGTGGCAATTTTGCAACATAAAACTTCAAAAACAGACTCCAAAGAGAGACTGCTGAACTTGAATTAATATGCAAATTAGATACAATTAACTCAGGCCTAAACAGAGACTAGGAATGGTTGGGTCATTACACTAATTGAATCTATTTCCCTATGTTAAGTTCTCCTCACACCTTCTATGGGTCACCTTAATTATCACTTCAAAAGTTTTTTTTTCTCCTGCTGATGATAGCTCATCTCAATTGATTAGACTCTTCCTGTTGGTATGCATACTTCCATGTTTTCATGTTCTCTGTATGTATAAATATCTCCTGTCTGTGTGTTTCATTCTGTGCATCCGAAGAAGTGAGCTGTAGCTCATGAAAGCTCATGCTGAAATAAATTTGTTAGTCTCTAAGGTGCCACAAGTACTCCTGTTCTTTTTGCGGATACAGACTAACACGGCTGCTACTCTGAAAGATTCAAGAGTGCAGCTCCCATTAAGGCACTATCTGAAGAGGCCATATTTTGAAAAGTGGCCAGCACTCAGAAAATTCCTTCGCTTTCAATGAATTTTTTTGGTAGCTGGGCACTTCATTTCAATCCTAAATGGGAGCTGAGCTCTTTTGAAAACTGGCCCTTAATTTCAGAGTCAAATTAGATAGTATAGATTTGGTTTTGGTAGTTTTAGGTTTCTTTCAAATACCAATTAAAATACACACATGTAATATGCTTTTATTTAATATAATATTATATTTAAAATGCAGAGAGTCAATGGAGAAGCAGCAACAGCCTGTTAAAAGCTAAGGTTGAGACTTTTTTCCATTATAAGCCTGATTTTGATCCCTCACCCTAAAATCCTCAAAAAAGATCTTTTCAGTTTCAAATTTTTGCGTTTGTGTTCTGTGATGGGAACACAGGGATTTCTCAGAAATTTAGATGATTCAGATAATTGGCAAATTTTGAGGGATTCATAGATTTTTCAGAGCAGAAGGGACAGTTATGTTTACCTAGAAAGTCAATGGGACTTTGGCTCCAAAGTTACTTCAGTATATTTGAAAATATTGCCCAATCCAAATCCCAAATTTGCTTTCCCAGAGCCTTTTAAAGTTTGCAGGAGTAGCCTTGGGTCTTAGGAGAGGCTACACTGCCCAGTGATACCTTAATTACCTACTTATGTCTGCTGCAAGGCCTGTGGATTTCAGAATGTCCACAGGGAGACAAAAGTATGAAGGGGAAAAGTGATCACAGAATGGAGCCTGCTGAGGTGGAGGTGTGTGGATGTGTGTGTGAGGGGGGAGGGGGTGAGAGAGAGAGAGAAATCAGTTTGGGAGTAGAGCAGAGTAGACACACGCAGGCTACCCTTCAATAACATTTCTTTAAAAATGTAATATGGATTAAACCAATTCTATAGAATTTACCGTACTCTAATAACCTATAGAGCTGACTAGAGAATGCTAAATATTTAAATATTTTAAATCATCCTATAAAATTCCATAGCAGGGATATAATTTGTTATTAAATTTTATAGGATGGTCCAAGAAACCAATAGAAAAGATACCAGTTAGCATTCCACCTTAAATTCAGTAGGACTTTTTAATAAGGAGGACTTGCAAAGAGGGGAACCAAGAGCCATGCTGAGCTTGTAATCTTTTTTATGAGAACTACAACATTCTTGTAAGATTTTTGTTGTCTTTTTAATAATAAAATATTCTCTCACCCTTAACTCTAGCTAATCAAGTTCTTTGAATATTTGCAACGTCTTACAGCTTTTACTGTCTGGACATCCACCTGTCAAGTCAATGAAAGCCCTTTCATAGACACTTTCCTGAACAGTTACTCTACATTCCTTTAAAAATTGCATTATATGGCCATTCAGGGGTATCCGCAGAACTACTTCTATTTGAGTGACAGGCTGCTTTAATGGAGCATTGGAACATAAGTAGAAAATACTGTAATTAAAACTATAGGATAAACAGTCATTTTAATGAACTAAAATGCTTATTCATTGTTTTACATTATTATTAGACAGCATAAAGGACTGTTTTTCTGCTCTTGTTAAACTCAGTGAGACTTTTGCCATTGACTTCAAGGGGATCAGACTTTAAGTAGCTATCTCCCATTTGATAGGACACTGACATTTATCTTTACTAGAACTGTGAACTTTCTAGACACATAATATGAACTTCTGCAGTTCTGCTGTTGCACTCATTTTGCAAGTATTAATTTGGTTTTACTGCACTTTGGAAATTATTTGAATATTTATAATTTTAAGTATTTATTTTCATAGTAAAATTATAGCACTATTGTCTTGCAACTAACCCTACTTGTTCTAACACTCCAAAAACAAAACCTTCTCGAATATGATAACCTTTATTTATAGATGGCAATAAGCATATTTAGCAATTTGATTATTCATGACCCTTGCACTAAATATCATAATCAGAATACAGATGTGTGAGATAATTTCCATGTGCAAGTCACTGTAGTAATTCTTGTAAAACAAAAATAGCATTGGATTTAGAGAAATAATATGTCCATATTTAATAAATGTGTGTTAGCAGAAACAAAGGGGCCATGTTGAGGCTTTTAGAGAAGTCCTATCTTATTAACAAACTTTGTAAATCTGTGGATAACTCTAAAAGTAATATAATTCTAATGTTACATTTTATTTTCTGTTGCACACTTATAATTATTCTGTGTATTTTACTCATATTTATCAAAGATGAAAACAGGCTGCTTTGCTATGCGTATATACATATAATCAGCAAAAGTGCAATTTGATTAACCAGTTACTCCCAAGAAGTTAAACCCAATCTTTTCTTAATACCTTCTCTCCTTGTGCCTGTACTGAAGATGCAGATTATCAAATAAACATGATATTCAGACTTTGCTCACTAATTGACTGAACAACAATCGGTCACACTTTATGTACCATTCTGTAATGGATTTTCATGTTTGTGAACCCTAACTGGCTGTGAAAATGGAAAGCAAATGTTGCATAATGACAAATAACTTTTTATAAAAACCAAAGATTAAATTAACTTTTTTTTCCCTGTTTGTAGCAAGTTCATGATTACAGACAGGTGTTGAATGATCTTATGGTGACCACATCATGTGTCGTGCTACTGTTTAGAGAATTTAAAAAATGATTGCTAGATATAACCTATTTTTATTTGGTGTTACATGAATAATTGGTACATTAAAGTGAGTGTGAATGAATAGGTATAATAATTGAACCTTTATTTTTTTGCCAGAGATTTTTCAGAATATATTCCACTTAATGAATATCAGAATATCATTGTATTAAGTTAGGTTTCTTTTTACTTGTATATCTCAAACAGAACTGCTCATTAAGCATATTGTAAAAGGATCCTTTTATGAAAATGCTATCAAGTATTTATAACTACAGCACTGAAGATCAGAGGAAGATATTGTTTAAAATCTGTGCAGCATAAAACTGGTCAGAGATACCGACATCAATCAGTGTCAGAATTAAAACTGAGTTGAATTTGTTTTCTTTTAAAATCCTTTTTATTTTTGATGAGTGACTTATAACAGGCTCATACTCACACTGACAGTCTTATTTTCTGGCCCCACATTGCAATAAATCAGAAGCACACCGGTATGGGAAGGAAAAATGTAGGGAGCTATTTCCACAATGCAAACTTATACAACAGAGAAATGCTCAAAAGCACCAAATCAGTACATACAAAATAAGGACTTTATACTGCAGACCTTTCCTCAGCTAAGTAGTCCTTATTTGAGTAGTCACATTAAGCTTAACGGGACTACCCATGGGCCTAACAGTTTGAATAATCAATCCTAATTCTTTTGGCTTTGTGAGAGAATAACATTCCACTATGGATTAAAGGTTATTTGACACTCCTGACCCTGAGTAATGGAAGTGCTACCACAATCCCTGATATTACACAACTGGAAACTTCTTCATATACTGTATATTAAAAGATTATCCCAGGTCTCTAAGATCCAAAAGAGGAGATAACATACATACTTCTGCCACTGGTATGCTTCCAACAGTCAGCTGTACCAAGCTGAAAATAGAAATCAGAACGAAGGCTAGATAACATATGGAGAGTGTTCTCTAATATGGTCCTCCATCCCGTTTGATGCATCTCAGAAGGGCATGTGTGAATCTCACACTATTGTCTTCTGAAGAGACGACATCGCCAAATCATATCCCTAGACATGCTACAGTTAGCACTATTGTTTATTATTACTATTTATTGAGCAAGAGGAGTGCTCTGCATGTACAAAAGAAGACAAGATCTTTGCCCAAGGAGCTTACAATCTAGTCCACTCAAACCGAACACCTGCAAGGGTTACCTCAGTTTAGCTCTTCTGGAGTGTTTGACCCACTTAATGGATCCTCTTTGAAGACAGCAATTTTCTTTGCCTGGAAAACACAAAGAAACTGGCAAATTCACTCCTCTATTTGTGGGGAGGTTACTGGGCTTCTATTCCTGCCTATTTGTATCTACCACTCAAGTTGATGGCCCCTACTACTCCACAATCTCTATTTATCCCCAATGCTTGTACTCTCAGATTCAGTTATCTGAGTCCTCCGAGCTGGCATGGGGCCCCATTCTACAGACACTTCCTCATTCAGCCGCTCATCTTCACCCTAAATTTTTAGTGTGACCATAGGTCTCATGTGGGTCACGATGCCTGGTTTAATCCTCCGTGCCTGGTGTAAATTTCGCTTGTTAAGATTAGCTAAGCCCTTAATAGCTGGACACTATTACAAAACAGACTCACTTTTATATAAAACTGACCCAAACAGGGAAGCTGAACAATCACTTAGCACCGCTGAATAACTTCTTGTTAACAGAGTCCTTATACCAGTAGATAATTTGAAAGAATACCCACCTCTAACTGTTGCTCACTGGTTTAGGACAGCAGAGCCAGCCTTGGTCAGGGATATTAGAAAAATTCATATACCTGTCATGAGTCTGAAATCTTTTGCCTATATCCTTCCTTCAGAAGGAAGACTATTTGGGAAGGATCCTACAGTAGGTGGTATGCTCAATTTCTATAGGACATCCCCCTGACTTTGCTAAACAAGTTTCAAGAAACTCTGCTGAATAAAAGTCTTTAACAGTGTCAACAAGTTGAAACAAGATCTCTGGAAATGAGAGTGTGGGAATCAACAATTTGTCTAAAACCTCCAAGACCTTATTGTACTAAGTCCTGAAAAATATTGCAGAACCAAACCCCTTTGTTAATTTAATCCCTGACTTCAGACTCTACTGACTGCATGTTAATTGTCTCTGTGACACTGGAATTTTTTAACTCAAGGACTAGCCTGCAATACCTTAGCCATTTCCCATAATGCTACAGCTAGGGTGCAGATGGAGAAGTTCTAAAAATGTAACTTGCCGTACGACTCTGTTTTTCCATAATCCTGGCCAATCCTTTGCTTATTTTTCAAGGATCTTGGTGTGCAATGAAACCTCTTCCTACTGACACACCTGTAAACAAGGTTAGGGTTTTTTTAGACATCCCCTGTGATGCCACATAGTGATGCCATTGACATTTTCCAAAAGACAGGCCAAATCTTTGTTTTACTGGTTTTATAAGGAAATTATGTGGTGTCTTAAGTTCTGCCATTGAGCCTCAGTTTGAGAAGCCGCAAAGTTGGGGATTTTAGAATTTATTTAGAGGAAGTTGACTCTGTTTTCCCTAAATCCAGCTAAATAGCTAAAAATATCACAATTACTTCAGGCCCCTCTATTTTCTTCTCCTCTTCCAAAAGAGCTCTAAATTCACAAGCTACACCCTGAAATGCAGCAAAGTCAGGACAGTTTTAAAGTGACCACAACAGAACATCTAAATAATGGAGAATTGGAGTGCCTTCAAGTTTCAAAACAATGCCCCAGTGCAAAAGGGGATTTGTAATCTTCAAAAATGCATGACAGCTTGCAAGGTATGTAGATTTAATCACCAAATATTGTCCATTAAAAATAAACTTCTTGATCACCAAGAATATTTCCTCACCTTCTAGAATGTTGTCTGAGACAGTAAAAATGAGGCAGCCATTCTTTCTGATCTCCGTGCACGTTATGTGAACTATTTGTGATCATACAACTTCCCACTTTTGTCTTCTAAGCACCTCTTGCACTCCTAAAACCTCTCATAATAGGATATTTTAATTTGGAGCCCAATACCTAAGGGCTTCTCAGTACCTTAAAGGAACGAAAAATGAAACAAGTTGCTAAAACACTAAGAAGTCCCCGGTAACTGTTTTACTCCTGGAGGGTATTTTAGAATACTGGCAGTGGTGTATTAACCAATGGGCTGAATGGGTCAAGGCTGAGAACACCAGTAAACAATAAGTAACTTCCAGCAATTAAAGCAAAGAAAGAAGAGAGACACACTGATTTATTTTTCATAAATCCTTCTCATTTTCAGGTCTGTTTGATTCAATCTTTTTTTTTAATGTGGTATATTGGATTCTTTGTGATCACCTGGACACTGTGTCCTATGAATTTTCAGATATGATTTGAGGTTTTGTTTTCATAGTTTGAGCCGTTACCCTTGGCAGACTTCAAGAATGGGTTCTTTTAGGACGAGTGGCCTTGTGCAATATTTTTAGTTTTGTCTTAAGGTAACAGAGAGATTTCATCTGTCATTGGATCATAGAAGACATTTGTTCAATCTCTTCACTACCTTTAAAGTGTCCTAGAGCTTCCTTTAGTCTAACTTTCTGTTTAAAGTCTCCGACACTGAAATATAAGTTTCAGTGCCTTGTATATAATTAGTATTACATAAATGAGGAGTCTTATTCTGTCCTTCAGTATATATGCACATTCATCTCCAGTTCAAGTCCATGGGAGCAATATATGTGCATTCAAAGGCAGAAACTGGCCCTTGACTTTTTTGTCAACCAGAAAGCTCTTTGTGAAAGACCAATACATTCTTTAGCACCATGGCTTATTTGCACAGATTTTTTAATTAGAAGTTTTCTGGTTTTGAACTGTAGAGAAATTTCTATAAGTGGTTATCGTCTTAATCTAGAGAAGATGTTCTGTTATGTAAACTAGCTAGTTTCCTAGCTATTCTCTGTATGAAACTCATTGTACCTAAACCAGGTGCTGAAGCATATGTATTCCAGATTGTATTAATCTGAGAAATGGGCAGGATTTTCTTGCGTTGGTCGTTTTGATGCTCCTTATTCAAATATAAACACCAAGAAACTGAAATTTCCTCTGTGAGAATCATCAGTTCAGTACTGTGAAGATTTGACTATATTAGCATTAAGGCCTGATTTGCAAAAGTGCTGCACACCCATAGCTTCAGCTGAAATCAGTGGGGGTTGCAGGTGTTCCAAACCTCAGAAATGGTGGCCCTGAATTGTAACTTGTAGCAAATGTGCCTCCAGGGACATGAGCACAAAGAGCCTGGTCTAGACAGGGTCTAGGCAGGTGCAAAGCACCCTTGTCTCTCAGTCTCAGGCCCAAATTGGCTGTTGTATCTATCAAGTCCCCGGTTGCTGCTTGGGACTCTCTCCTGCCCCACTGCATTCAGCATGGGACCTTAACCTCTATCCGATGCTTACAGTATCTTTGGGATTTGAATGTCTGGTTTGTTGCCTCAGTCATAGATCAGGTTGGCCACTAGGCTGCTGCTAAAAAGCAGCATAGGAATAACATTATCCAGATCTTCTGGACAATTCACAATGGTACATCCGGAATAAACATGCTGCTATTTGCAACCCTAAAATATTTACACTGAAATATGCCCTCTAGACCAGAACCATAACTGTTGTCATCTGATTTCCAATAAAATTTCCGTTACTTAATATTCCTCTGTGAAATAGTAATGAAATGCTTGAGTCACTGCCTGCCGATGACTGCGATGCCATGGACAAGTACTTTGCCTAGATCATTGATCTTTCCCAAACTGATGTCCAACTGAGACCTGTGTAGGAGTGGTGAAAGTTGAACTTTCTGTCTCAGGCAAGTTCAGTTCCTTCCTCCCTCCTTTGGCTGGCAGCTTGGCTTGTTGCCAGCAGAAATAATGTAGCCTCCTAGATGCACCCGGGTGGCATATGTCGATAGTCAGATGCCCCTAATAGCAACCTTTTTTCATTATCTTATTATTTCATTATTAGACTTTCCGTTACTCGGCTAGCTGCGGAGATAGAAAGCGTCTTTGCAGGTGTGCCTTCCGCAGATATAGTGCAAGCAAGATCTGAGACTGCACAGACACTGGTCACGGTGCACCTCAGCAGCCCTTTCTGTAAACGGAACTGCCCCAGTGATCCTCCACTTAGATTTACTTCCCCCATCTAAACTACCCCTGAGAAAAACAGCTTCCAAACAGTTAATCCAGTTTCTTCTTCCATGCCTTACAGCATTTCAGAGATGCTATTGTCTCGCTAGAAGACAAGGACACAGAAGCCGCAGTTTGTTTTCTTTGTGGCATTTTCAGCTTTTTCACTCTGCAGGCTATTCTAACCTTCTTTTTCCTTTTTATCTCTGTTTTTGTTGGTGCTAATGCTAGAGCACCTGGGATATTGTTCCTTCCATACAGTTATATTCTCTCACCAGTCCACCTGTCCCTGTGCCTTTTGTCTCATTACCAAGCAAACTAACCTCTTGCCTCATGAGTTTCAGGCTTTTCTCTACCACTGACCCACAGTAGCAGTTTCATGAAGAGACCACAGCAGAGGAAGAATGATCCAGTAATTATGGCATTAGTCTGGGACTCAGAGGGCCTGTGTACAGTTCACTGCTCTGCCACAGACTACCTGTGTGACCTTGGACATATCACTAAATCTCTGTGTCTCAGTTCCCATCTGTAAAATGGGGTCAATAGCATTTCACTATTTCACAGGGTTGTTGTGAGGTTAAAAGTATTAAAGGTGTGAACATGCTTAGATACCATATAAATACCATAGGTAGTTAGAAGGGCAACCAGCTAATGTGACTCTTCCTGTTGATCCCTCTTTTAAAAAAAAAAAGCCCCTTTCCTTGCTCCAAAATGCTATGTCACTAGCTCCAAGTGTCAAAAGGATTTTATTCTTAGCCTTCTGTTTCGATCAGTTGATTCCCACCAGGACTGAGGCAAAAATTGTCTGTGGGACACACTGTTCTTTCTTCTTATATACCTAATGTTGCTGTGCTATTTTGGGCAACCATTTAAATAAAAGCCAATTTGACTAAAGACCAAATATATTCCACCGAATGATGGCAAAAGGGCAGAGCTTGGGAGAAAGAAACAAGAAAATGCAAGGCATTCATTTTTCCTTTGTACTTTTTAATAAAAGAAATCCTCTTGCTGCTTAAAGTGACACATTAAAAGATGTATATATCGTAGCTTTTAAAAACACAATTAGATAACACCTTGTCAAATACTTATATTCTTTGTTGACAGCCTTGAGTACAATCACAATAACAGCACAGCTATTTCAGCATGTTTCTTATTCAGTTGCCATTGGCAGAGTCAGCCATTTTATAAAAATGTTACTGTTTATCACTTTAATCATCAATCTACATCTAGTCAAAACAATAAGTCAGAAGGAGTAGTAAATTATACTTGTGGAGCCTTGATGAGTTTTCAACTGTTTTGCTGAAATTAACTGAAATAGTTATCTATTTTTCTAAAGGTGCTAGAAAAGTTCTGTATTAATAAATTCTGTATATTCTGGATCAACAAGGGCTTGGCTTTTGCCAGATCAATGAAAACTTTTTAGTAGGCTCAGGAAAATTAAAAGTGCAGTCTGATTTTCTGGGGATGAAAGTAAATAACATACTTTCTGTTGTTTTCCCAGCACAAAAATGTCCAAATGAAAGAGTGATCTTAAATTACATAACTTGTTTTCCCTTCACACCTGATTCTAGCTTTCTTGATGATACTGTTGCAGTCTGAAGCTCTTTCTTTTACAATGCAGAGTGCAGATGTATTCTGAAGATCTCCCTGCATGCTTGAAAGTTATACAGGGAAACATTTTATTTTGTCTTCAACCCTTTGAATGAACTGAGATGTGCAGTATAGCGGGCACCTCAGTTAAAGTATACTCTAATCAACTAAGGTAACACTATTTATCATGAAGTTGTATTGATTATAATATTTGTATTAATAGTTAATAGTAACAAATACTTATCTTGCATATTGAACATTTCATATCCAGACTCAAAGTGCTTTGCAAATTAAATATCATTATCTTCGTTTTTAGATGGGGAAACTGAGGCACAGACAGGTCACAGGACACATAGTGGGAGAGCCAATAATAGAATGTAGGTCTTTTGATTTCCAGACCAATGGTTTACCTTCTGGAACTTACCAGTAAATATAGGACTGTATTGGGAGTGGTGTGGCACAATCTGATCCCACTGAAAGCACCAGACTAGTTCTTGAGAAGGCTCCACTGTATGTTCCCATCATGGCTGACCAGTAATAGTGAAAGCCCTGAGCAAATCTTGCATGAAATCCTGGCCCTGTTTAAGTCAATGACAAGATGTGGGATTTCACCACATGTATTTAAGAATGGGGATGGTATGGGAAGGCAAGGATACTTGGACCTTCTTCTCTCAGTCCTTGTGCAGCTTTGCTGGGGGCAGGTAAAATCTGGCCCTATTTCTTACATATTTTGTATTGTATCTAATTTATCCTAATCTCACACACTGTATAAGAACATAAGAATGGCCATACTGGGTCAGACCAAAGGTCCATCTAGCCGAGCATCTTCCAACAGTGGCCAATACCAGGTGCTCCAGAGGGAATGAACCGAACAGGTAATCATGACCATGTCATAACCTAGTCCCAGATTTGGACCTTAGCGTCCAAAATATGGGGGTTAGCATGAAAACCTCCAAGCTTAGTTACCAGCTTGGACCTGGTACTGCTGCCACCACCCAAAAAATTAGAGTGTTTTGGGGCACTCTGGTCCCCCCGAAAACCTTCCCTGGGGACCCCAAGACCCAAACCCTTGAGTCTCACAACAAAGGGAAAGAAATCTTTTCCCTTCCCCCCTCCAGGTGCTCCTGGAGAGATACACAGAAGCAACCTCTGTGAATCTAAGCAGAGGGACTCCACCCTCCCCGTTCCCAGTCCTGGAGAACAGAATTACCTCCCTCTTCACCCAGAGGGAATGCAAAATCAAGCTAGTAAATCTAACACGCACAGAGTTCCCTCTGACTTCTTCCTCCCACCAATTCCCTGGTGAGTACAGACTCAATTCCCTGGAATTTCCCACTAAAGAAAAACTCCAACAGGTCTTAAAAAAAAGCTTTATATAAAAAGAAAGAAAAATACATAAAATGGTCTCTCTGTATTAAGGTGACAAATACAGGGTCAATTGCTTAAAAGAATATTGAATAAACAGCCTTATTCAAACAGAATACAATTTAAAGCACTCCAGCAATTATAGACATGTAAATACAAAAGAACATATAAATCCTTATCTTATCTTTGGTACTCACAACTGGGAAACAGAAGATTAGAAAGCAGGAAATAGAAATCACTCCTCATCATCCCCTGTCGCCCATTCCCAGCTTCTGGCAAACAGTCTAGGGACACCACCCCTGCCCATCATGGCTAATAGCCATTGATGGATCTATCTTCCATGAATCTATCTAGTTCTTTTTTGAGCCCTGTTATAGTCTTGTCCTTCACAACATCCTCTGGCATGGAGTTCCACAGATTGACTGTGCATTGTGTGAAAAATACCTCCTTTTGTTTGTTTTAAACCTGCTGCCTATTAATTTAATTTGGTGGCCCTTAGTTCTTGTGATATGAGAAGGAGTAAATAACACTTCTTTATTTACTTTCTCCACAGCAATCATGATTTTATAGACCTCTATCAAATCCCCCCTTAGCAGTCTCTTTTTCAAGCTGAAAAGTCCCAGTCTTACTAATCTCTCCTCATGTGGCAATCATTCCACACCCCCTCATCGTTTTTGTTGCCCTTTTCTGAACCTTTTCCAATTCCCATATATCTTTTTTGCAATGGGGAGACCACATCTGCACCCACTACTCAAGATGTGGGTGTACCATGGATTTATATAGAGGCAATATGACATTTTCTGTCTTATTGTCCTAATGGTTCCCAACATTCTGTTCGCTTTTTTGACTGCTGCTGCACATTGAGGGGATGTTTTCAGAGAACTATCCACAATGACTCCAAGTTCTCTTTCTTGAGTGGTAACAGCTAATTTAAACCCTATTGTATTATATGTATAGTTGGGATTATGTTTTCCAATGTGCAGTACTTTGCATTTATCAACATTGAATTTAATCTGCCATTTTGTTGCCCCGTCACTCAGTTTTGAGAGATCCTTTTGTAACTTCTTGCAATCTGCCTGAGACTTAACTATCTTGAGTAATTTTGTATTGCCCGCAGATTTTGCCACCTCATTGTTTACCCCCTTTTCCAGATCATTTATGAATATGTTTAATAGAACTGGTCCCAGCATAGACCCCTGGGGGGCACCACTATTTACCTCTCTATGATGACAACATCCATGTGACAGATTGAGAAGTCATGTGGTAAACGGCACTAAAGCACATTTCACCCTCACCTGCACTCTAATCACCAGTCTTTTTCTTGTTGGGACTAGCTCTGACTCTCCAGACCTCCTTCATTGCTCACTGTCTTGCAGAATGGTAGCTGCTAACTATGAGGTAACTTATGTTAACTACAATATTAATTAAAACAGAGAGATAATTATTAATTATGATTATTAGGATTTAAGGGCATTGCACTATGCCATTATATTTTATACACACAGAGATGAGTAGCAGAATTCTCTATTAAAAAGCCAGTGGCTCTACAGAGACCAAAAAGAAGAAAGAGGCAAAACCTGCCTAGCTAACTCCTCCAGTCACCTAGGCTGAATCTTCCAAACAAGCATCTCTTCATTTGCATCACCCTTTTGGAGCCAAACAAAATGGTTTGACTCTTCAATAAAAGATCCCCGTGCTCTCATATTTGAAGTTTTCAGGATAGTTTTCAGTGGACCTGGAAGAACAAAAAGTGTTGAGTGCCCCCCCATCTCCCTCAACAAATCTTTTATGCCCTTTTCTTACTTACTTATTGGTTATAGTCTTTTAGTTGTTGGGTTTTGTCAAGGTGAAATATTTTCTTTCCCTCTCCTGGAGTTCCATACATGAAAACAGACACATAACATAGTAATGCAAAGTGGCATATAATATAACATGCACACTCTCTGTTAATGTTAAAAGTAGTGTTACAATCAATGTAGTGCAGGTTATTATCCTATTTATTTTACTATCCACTGCTTATGTTTGATCTTTTGAAATCAATGGCTTCCAGTTCTCATGGGTCAGTGAGAGATGGCTGGTAAAGGTATGCTCTACTTCATGTTTATTTGCTGCATGCTCAGGTATGTTTTCCCAGTGTAGCAGACAACCAGGAGGCTTGATTCTCTTTCCACTTACACCTGCGCTAATTAGAAGATAAATCCATTCCAGTCAATTCCTGCTGTAAAATTTGTGGAAGTGAGAGGAGAATCAAGGTTGTATTATTTGGGGGAACATTTAGTAAACTTCAATTGGTACAGTTAGGATTATTGTTTAAAAGTGTAAAATGTTAGCTAATTAAAAATAATACTGCTTCTGCCCTTAATAAGAACTTCAAAATGATTTCTAACTTCATTTTACATCTAACATCTATCCAATCAGTGGGTTTTAGTTTGTTTTTTTTAATTGTATGCATTGGACTATCGATATTACATTTGCTGTCCCAACCAAGAAGATTTAATAATCCAATTCTAACTTACTCGTTCATGAGACTATGCAGCAAATGTAGACTCCTTTAATCATGAGACAAATGATGGCCATAACCAAGGGATTGAATTCTGGAAATGACGCTAGGACGAAAGAATTCCTGATGGGATTCTATAAATATTAACAAAGAATATTTGTCTTATCTTATTCATTAAGTATTTAACCCTATTCATTGAACATTTTGTATGTTGAGAAAGCTTTAGCTTTCTTTCCACACAAAAATCTGTCTGCCTATAAGATCTTTCTGCAGATTCTATCATATTGCCTATTAGCTTAGTACCCAAACACTGATCACAATTATTCATTTGATAAACAGATTTTAATATAAACATATGTTCATTTCTTAATCAGTGATTTTAAAAAACTCACCATCCTTAAACAGATCTACATTAATTTTTTCCAATGTAAAGTTTTAAAGCATTTATTAGTTTTAAAAATAATGGCAAAGAAACCAATACTC
Organism: Gopherus evgoodei; assembly: GCF_007399415.2. NCBI lineage: Eukaryota > Metazoa > Chordata > Testudines > Testudinidae > Gopherus > Gopherus evgoodei. The sequence goes on from NC_044333.1 coordinate 21,968,428, forward strand.
AGAAAAACTACATTTGGAATCAACTTTTTAATATAGCTATTTCTTTGGGTGTAGAAGGCTAGACGTATTTCAGAGCTGTGTAAAAAAAATTACATTCAAAGTGAAACCAGTGAATTTTAGGATTTTTGCCAGCTTCACTTGGGTGTGAAAATGTCTGGCATTTGGCAAGAGTTTTATTTGCAATTGGATTCTCCACCGTCAATTGGCTTTTCTGCCTGGTGGATAAATAATGTGATAAAATATTTTTTTCTATTAGATCTTGCATTATCCAGTCACTATCACAAATTCTATGTGGCTTAACTGGTTTCCCCTCCCCTTCATGGTGGGAGGAAGGTATCTTTGGCATTTTTTTCCAGCTGGTTTTCTTGCCCAAGATGGAGTTGTGTAATGCAATGCACTGCAACACCCGGCATCCATGGATGGTACAGCACCACCAAATATCCTACTAACTCAGCAGGGAAGCAGACCAAGAAGCTGTCAGTAGAGGAACTAAGTGGTGGGAGCAAAGATGGCTTTATGCCACTTTTGGATTTCCCTGATCCCTGAAGCTAGCAGGAGCTGATGCGCACCTCTTCTCCTCCTTGTGATAGCCTGAGAGCTGCTTTAATCTACCCCAGCTGGTAACACCCAGAACGGGCCTATTATGCCATCTGGGTGTCACCAGAGTGCAACATCATCCCAGTCACTCTCCTGGCATGATCCCTCCACTGGGGACTACAAGAAGGGGTTTCAAAGAGCCAGATACATGTTTAGAGCACATGTCAAGCCCATTTACACTGCAGCAAGGGCCAGGATCTGACCTATAGTGCAGAGCAAGAAGAATAAATACATTTTTGGTGGATATTTTGCAGTGCCATATAGTCCTGGAAAGGAAATCCAATCCAGCTAAACAAAACTATTTAAAAGGACATTGTAGACAGTTCACACTGAATCGAGAAAATGGCTGAATTCCTTTTTAGATGGACTTGGTAAAAGCAATAGCTTTTCCCATCTCTGGCCCTTTATTTAGGATAAGATTTTTTGTGTGTGTGTGCTATGAATCATAGCTAGAATTGGAAGAAAATTTCCCTGTTTCAATGATTCCTAGGAGTCATTTCAGTGGTCAAAAATATTCTGAGGTAACATATCTACATACAACGGAATAATTTTCCCTCCTCTGCTAACCCTTCTTCACAAAGCTCAGGAAAAGAGAGAACTCATTTAGCTTCTTAAACGTAGGTGTCGAAATCATTAATAAAGGAAGTGCCAATAAAAAAAATCTGGTGATACTATAATGGAGATAAAACACTGCAATGAATAATTAGATGCTCGCATCAAAATGTGGCATGAAACAAAAACAGTAGAGTGTTTCAGAGACTCACCATTTAAAGCATTTTTAAATTTTATCTTTACCTGCACTCTTTAATCTTTTATTTTGCCTTTTTAATTTTTCACTCCTGTACCTTGTTGCTCTTTTGTTTTACTTTCTTTTGACTTCTTTTTAATGCATTTTCCTCCACTTCCATCCACCCTCATGGAATTCTGTACTTTCAGTTCTTTCTCTGCTCATCTTACAGATAATAGAATCCAAATGTAAGGCTAATTATAAATTTTAGGACCCAGCAGAATTCTAAAACACTAAACCAGCTGGACGGTGGACAACAGGGCCTAGTGGAAGTCTGTACCATAAGCTGCACTTGAACTTTGACAAGTACTGGGTTATATTAGACTATTTTAATGATATTGCATTATGTCTAAATCAGATGTATTGTCCACACCTAGGCCAAAATGCAGCCGTGTTAAGTCTCTGTGACTAAAATCCATGCTAGAAGGAAGGAAGAGTACTACCTGAGGAGACTCCTAGAGGCATTACGCCTATGCAGTGATGCCCCAGGTGTATTGCCTCAGAGGAGTTGTAAGCAGCACTTTTTTAAAAGGTAGATGTTACATGTGTTGTGTAATTGGGCAGGGCTACAACCACACCTGTTCTGCTCTGACATACCTGCTATGAGTCCTAGATTGCTGTGATCAGTGCTGATCTGCTTTCCCTCCTCCACATACTCCACTACTCCTGAAGAAGTAGCAACCAAATTTCGGCTGCCTCGGGCCTAGGATGGATTTCTTCCGCAGCTTCTTCCGAGATGCGAGGGGAAGGCCCAGTGTATATTCCTGACCCTCTCTGCCTCCCACTGAAGCTGCAGAGGATGGGAGAGTTGCTATAGTTGTGCGTTTAATTACATGTCAGCAGGAATAGGAATGGGAGGAGAGAGAGAGATCAGGACAGGTCCATGCTCATTTGTATGGTTTTTGAATTTGGTTTAGTTAGGAGAACTGTTCGATGTTGGAGGAGGTGATAGACGTACAAAGGGGTTACTGGTTAGTCTCCATTTAGAGTTACCAGTCAGGAATGATCACTTGTGGCCCCTTTATGTCTCTGACAGCTGACTTGTAGTCAGCCAAAAAGAACCGACCCCTTACAGGGAGGTCAGGAAGGCAACAAGCATCCACAGTGCTTCATCAGCAGCGTCCTCAAACGCCTGACTTACATACAGCAATTGGGCTGGGCAGTCTTCAGGGAGCAGCTTGTCCCATCAGTATGTGATAGAATCTCTCTGTTGACCGGCAGGAACTCGTGGTGTGGCCATTATCCAGTGTTACAAACATACAACCAGACTTGTCTGGCTGAGTTTCATTTACTCCAGGTCTCCATTCAGTGCTAGTCATTTGTTCTAGAATAACTGTGTTATGAAATGAAAATGGGGACCACAGATGCACAGGGACAATATTTTGTGTTTTTACTGTCTGTCTGTCACAGTTCATAGTGTTTAGCAAGCAGTTAAAATATGAATTGTTCCATATTTCTGTCCAAACAAAAACAGGCATTATGAATGCTGTATGTTTGCTCTAGTGCTGAAAAGAATTTAAAGCTGAAAATATCATAGAGCAATGTATTGTACTTATAAGAAACTTCCAGTGGATACATATGTATAAGCATCAGCATAACCACAGAACAAAAATTGGTGTGTTTTTTTTTCCTGGCTCATGCTATTTCTAAAGCCCTTATAATTTTGGTATATAAGTGCCTGGTTTTCAAAGAAGTTCTGTGCTCACTTTCATGTTCAATCTGTGCATGCATTTGCATTCATACAAATTACTATTAAAAACTTGCCATCTTTGCATTAGATAATCAGATTATTATTGTTATTCATGCTTTATATTATCGTAGTATCCAAAATCCTGGATTGAGGGCCCCATTTGGAAACGACCAGTTTTGGTCATATGTGTATGCACACAAACACAGTCATTGTGAGCACAAATGACATCATTAGATATAAATCTTGTGTGCCTAACTTGTTTGACGCTGTGGTCTTTTAGCTCTTATAAAGAGTATCAGAGAAATTGGAGAGAGGTAATTGTTAGGATAGCAGTAACCAATACGCTATAGCTAATGAAGTTGGAAACATATACATGCTATATTTCCCTGATCTGAAATCGATCATGGCTGAGATTTTCAAAGATGAGAAAGAACTGGATACCCAGTACCCTTTAAAGTGTAATGGTTTGGGGCACCCAAATTGCATACTATATGTCTGTCTCTGGAAATGTACAAATTAAGGGGAAAAACACATTTCAGTTTTTTTTAATAAAATAGTAAACTCTAGCAAAAGAGAGAATCTTTTAAACTCTTTTTTAAATGACTGATCTGTTCTCTTTCATCATACATGTTATACTGTACACCTAATAGAAATCCATAATTTTATTTTTAATGTGAGTTTCTTATCAACAGAGAAGTTGAGTTTAATCCCTGGATGAAAACTATGGTGATTGAAGTGAGAGTAGTCCATGGATTCAGGACTCCAAAACCCATAGCTGGCTTGATTTTCTGAAGTTCAGAGCACCCAGCAATTTCCCCCATTTGAAATGATCACAGTCCCTGAAGTGCCTCAGAACATGAGAACATAACTGATCGTGTTAATGTTATTCCTGGAAGGAGTTGTTTTTTGGATCTTTGCTTCCAGGAAGGAGACAGAAATGTTACAACCCAAACTTCTGTGAATGGCCTGCACATGTAAACCAGGTATTTAACAGCTTTCCTACAGATACCTGGTACCAACAGTTCCTCCAGTCTCCAGCCATAATGTACTGCCCTCCAGTATTATATAAACTGTGGGCAAAATGAGGATAGTACCATTTTCAAACAGAGGTGAATTTAATATCAGGCTTCTGACTATATATTGTATCTTGGCATCAGTAAGGAATGCCAGGTATGGCATGTAAAAGACCAAAGCAATGTAAAAGGGCATTGAAGGCCCTAGCTCCCACATTTCAGGAACTGATGAAGACAGCTGCAGGCCTCAATTATGTCATCACTAACATTCCTCCATTATATGTAACCATTCAGACAACAGATCATGTACTTCCTGCACTGGACTTTCCATCAAGTCCTGTTAGCTGACACTTATTAGCTGCTTGTAGTGTGGCTCACTTTGTGTGGCATGACGTAACGGAAACACAAGGGCTATCACTGAGGTCCCTGCTGCAGAATGCTCCATCCCTCTTCCCTGTTTTGGTTAAACAATTTCCGTTGTGTGCTCTGTCATGTACGGGGTTAAAAAGACCATCAGGAAAAAAACTGTTTCCATTTTGGTCATGCTACATTTCTGAATCTGCAAAAAGCAAACGTCCAATGAAATGTGTATGTATTTGTCTAAAATACAGACTGAGGGGTGGCTCTTTTATTATTTATTTTTAAATATCGGTAGCTAAGGAAGAAAATTGGCAGAGTTTCCCTTTTAATGAGATAACATCACTAGAACCAGCATTGTGTCAGTGTCAAGCTGATTTCTTTCTTAATGGAGCTAAGAACCACCAACATGCATGTGACAAGACCTTTATTTGTCTTGTGGCCTTTGCATGAGTTGATATATTTAGATATATTTCAATTCATGTTATAAAGTAAATTGTAAATTCCTTGGGACCAGGCACCATTGTCATAGCCTGTGTTTTCTGTGAAGCTGAGCACTCTGCCAGACTGGTAAAAAATAACAACTCACATGTGAGGAAATGGCCAAAAGGCTGCAGTACCATTTTCACCTGAATTGGTTTTAATCAAAGATAACATCTGGATGGAACAATCAGACTCAGTAGGTTACTGTTTAAGGCACGCGTGGGTATATATCTTCATTTTAGTAAGGGTTTTGAGAAGGAGTCCGGTGGCACCTTAAAGACTAACAGATTTATTTGGGCATAAGCTTTCATGGGTAAAAAACCTCACTTCTTCAGATGCTTGGAGTGAAAGTTACAGATGCAGGCATTATATAATGACACATGAAGAGAAGGGAGTTACCTCACAAGTGGAGAACCGGTTTTGACAGGGCCAATTCGATCAGGGTGGATGTAGAGGTGTCAATTCTAGAAGAGGCAAAGCTGCTTCTGTAATGAGCCAGCCACTCCCAGTCCCTATTCAAGCCCAAATTAATGGTGTTAAATTTGCAAATAAATTTCAGTTCTTTTCTCTTTGAAGTCTGTTTCTGAAGATTTTTTATTCAAAAATAGTTACTTTTAAATCTATTATAGAATGTCTGGGGAGATTGAAGTGTTCACCTACTGGCTTTTGTATGTTACCATTCCTGATGTCCGATTTGTGTCCATTTATTCTTTTATGTAGGGACTGTCTGGTTTGGCCAATGTACATGGCAGAGGGGCATTGCTGGCACACAATGTCATATATAACAATAGTAGACATGCAGGTGAATGAGCCCTTGATGGTGTGGCTGATGTAGTTGGGTCCTCTGATGGTATCGCTAGGCAACAAGGTTTGCTACAGGGATTGGTTCCTGGGTTCATGTTTCTGTCATGTGGTGTGTAGTTGCTGGTGAGTATTTGCTTCAGGTTGGGGGGTTGTCTGTAAGTGAGGACTGGCCTGCCTCCCAAGGTCTGTGAGAGTGAGGGATTGTTTTCCAGGATAGGTTGTAGATTGTGGATAATATGCTGGAGAGGTTTTAGCTGGGGGCTGTATGTGATGCCAGTGGTGTCCTGTTATTTGACTTGTTGGGCCTGTCCTGTAGTAGGTGATTTCTGGGTACCCGTCTTGCTCTGTCAGTCTGTTTCCTCATTTCCCCAGGTGGCTATTGTAGTTTTAAGAATGTTTGATAAAGATTTTGTAGGTGTTTGTCTCTGTCTGAGGAATTGGAGCAAATTCGGTTGTATCTAAGGGCTTGGCTGTAGACAATGGATTGTGTGATGTGTCCTATATGGAAGCTGAAGGCATGTAGGTAAGTGTAGCAGTCAGTAGGTTTCTGGTATAGGGTGATGGTCATGTGTCCATCACTTATTTGCACTGTAGTGTCCAGGAAGTGGATCTCTTGTGTGGACTGGTCCAGGCTGATATTGATGGTGGGGTGGAAATTGTTGAAATCCAGGTAGAATTCTTCAAGGGCCTCCTTTCCATGGGTCCATATGATGAAGATGTCATCAATGTAGCACAAGCAGAGGAGGGGCACTAGGGGACGAGAGCTGAGAAAGCGTTGTCTTAAGTCAGCCATAAAATGTTGGCATACTGTGGGGCCATGCGGGTACCCATAGCAGTGCCACCGTCTTGAAGGTATAAGATGTCTTCAAATATGTTAAGGGTTATTATAAAGAGGATTGTGATCAATTGTTCTCCATGTCCACTGAAGGCAAGACAAGAAGTAATGGACTTAATCTGCAGTAAAGGAGAATTAGGTTAGATATTAGGAAAAGCTTTGTAATAGGTTTGCAAGGAATGTTGTGAAATTCTCCTCACTGGAAGTTTTAAAAAACAGGTTGGACAAACAACTGTTAGCAATGATCTGCTTGGTCCTGCCACGATGCAGAGGTCTGGACTTGATGACTTCTTGAGGTTCCTTCCAGCCCTACATTTCTGATTCGATGATCTGCCCTAGTTATGGCCTTGAGTTAAGCTCTACAGGCAGCATGACAACAGACATTTGAGCAATTTCTACCCGCCTCCCCCGTCAGAGTGTTATTAGCTCAGTTAAAATGTATATGACCATAGAATAAACATGGAGCATGGGTGAGCAAAGGAGTGGGAGGACCTCAGGGCCACTTGGTTTACAAACAGGCATCACAGCAAGGCTGTCCTTTGCCCCCTCTTACATTTCTTATTATAGTACATTAAAACCCTTTGCTCCATCAAATTGACAAAGGCAGCTATAAAAGGGGTCCTTTCTAATACACAGTAATATAAACTATATTTGTACACTTACCACATAATCCCTAATTACTTCCGTACTTTTATGTGTAGAGAGCTTTGACGCTTGCATTTCTGGATACTTAGTGAATGGAATAAAATCAGAAATTATTTCTTTATAAATATGGGGCAAAATGTGCAGGGGGGATTAACTTCTAGATTAGTGACATAGCTCATGTTTCAGAATAAATATACTAAGTGTCATTGATCCACTAAGTGTCAAATCAAAAAATGTGACACCAACAAAACTCGTATATGACCCTGACATTCCTCTAGTACTTAAAGCAATTACCCTGCTGTTTAATAACAATGTTTATGAAATTGCTTTTTGATTAGCTATCATCTATGTCATACCTATGTCAATAATTCTCAGTGATGCCTGTGTGTGACCTTTAACCTTACTTTAAAAGTAATTTCCATTGTATAATAGCAGGAAGACACTTCAGGCAGTGTGTAATGGGCACTTCTTGTGGCAACTGTAATCGTTTGACTTTTGGCCTTGAAACATAGAGACCTAAAATGTAACCCCCTCCCAGCCTGCAAGCACATTATATGTCTTGTGCTTCCATAACAACTTTGAGAAAATGTTCCAACTCATAGCCCAATGAGAAAACGTACACACAGTTTCACAAAAAGGATGAGTGTGTAATATTTTTTCATAGAGAGGAGAGTTACTTTAACAAATGTTATCTTATGAAAATGGCAACTCATTTTTTTCCATTTCACCTTTATTGCTCTGTGTAATGTTCTGCACACACTTCAGGAGGTAGTCCATTACCCTAACTAAGCTAGTTATAGATGTCAGCACTTTTCCACAAGGTCTTTTCTTCTTCCATCTCCCTCCCGACCCTCCTTCTTGCTTCTGTGATTGTATTATGGAGCTGTGGATCCGAGGCAGGCACCATACACAGAAACTTATAACTGCTGTAACATGAAAATGCTGCTTCTCCAGATGCTTCCATGCTCCAGCTCAGGATATATGCAACTTGCATAACAATAACATCCAAAGAGGTCTCAAAGGATCTCCAGAAGAGACATTATTAGCCCAGTGCTCCATAAATATAGAGTCTGCTGTGTTAAAATTGGTTGACATGATTACCATGTCAGGCAGAAAAAATATTCCAACCCATAGGTGGAGAAATTGATGCACAGCAGCCACATCAGATGCAGAGACTCTAGGGTAGATGGATGGACACATATATGTCCCCATGTATACATCATTTAATGGAAAGTTCACCAAGCAAACATTAGCAATCCAGCACATCAGGTTGGTTGCGGACACTCCCTGGAGGTCATGTTTTCCAAAACACCCATGAAATCAGGTTAACAATTTATGAAAAATGTAATCCTGCTCCCATGACTCATGCAAGGACATAGGAAACAACAGCGCTGTGTTCTTCACATAGACCTGTGTGGGTGAGAAAATTATAATTCCAGATTCCGTCCACAACATAACAGTTTTTTGCCCCGCTTTTGGTCAAACAGATCAGTAACAGTAAGAAGAATGAGATTGCTGACTTGTGGGTGCTCTATACAACCTAGCTGTAACCTTTGCCTACTTCTCAACAAACTTGTGGAAAGAGTAGTGGCAATTCAGTGTGCCCATAATGGATATGGTCCACACTTTATCTGATTCCTGAGATCCTCCATGGTTGACTTAAGCAGTAAGAAATACATGCCTGTCTATGCTTGGCCTGAACTTAGCTGTTTTAAGGGTTTTTCCTTAGACTGCCTCTTCCGCTCTGTCTCTACTCTCTTATGTTTCAGAGACAGATTCAAACCCTCTTATATTCCTGGGTCAAAGCTAATAGAGTCCATTTGATCTGGTGTCAGAGCTGGTAAGTCAGCAAAAGAGCTCTGCACTTCTGTGCAGAATCCTAGAAGCTGATACTGGTTTCCAGCTGATATGTCTTGGGGTTGAAATATGGTATGGCAATGGCTGCTATTAGGAAGTGTCTTTGTATTTCCAATGAAAACTGGTTAATTTTGACTAACTTATGATGCTTTGAAAATGAAACTTTGTACATGCATGGTGAAATGTAAGCATTATTATTTTTAGTAATGATTCCACCTAAAACGTGCACACTCCAGCAGTCCAAAAGGAATGTAGGTGGTGCTGCATGTTGGCGTGTGGCTAATAGGACCATGTTGTTTGTGTGCCCATCTCCTACACTGAATGAGGCAGGGAACAGTGGCAGTACAGGGAGGTAGGTTGGTAAAATGCACACCAAAGAAAGGAGAGCCCAACCTTAGCACTGGTGTTTTCTGACTTTGGATTGCTTCACTGTGCAACCTTGACCTCTTGTTAGCTGATTTTTCTTTTTAATAAAATATATTTGCTCACAGATTTTATGTGAAACAGAAGCTGGACCCATGAGCCATGTTGAAGCTGCTTACATTTTCCAGGGGTACAGGCAGTTTATTCACAGGGACTAACAACTCTTCTGGTCCTGTTTTAGAAGTCTGAGTAGATGATGAAGCTTCCTTGCTCTTACCAGTTAACTGTTCCCCTAGATTGTATCCTATTAATATGCCATAATATGTTGATGTGAAACACTTAAATGTTTCCATATGTAATAAAGGGTCAGGCATATTATTCTTTTATTACCAAGAGTCATATATCAAGTACCAGAGGAGAAATTCTACTTTCAAGCAAAATAGGAAGATAAATATATTGATTACAACTTATATGTCAAATTAGCTTGAACCCTTTGTGTAGGTATCAAGTTTTTACATTTGAGAATGTATGGTAGCTAATCACAGATCCTTCTGTGTGTTTTTTCTGAGCATGATACTGAGACTAGGATTATGCTGAGGGAGCAAGTGACTGCATTCTTTTATCTGCCTGAACAGTCACTACTGTATGGAGTAGGTCTCCCCTCACTTACTTTCATCCTCCTAAATCAAATGCTATCCCTTTTCTGGTGGTCAAGAATTTGAGGCTGGAGAAGCGCATTCTCTTGCTGCTTCTGCCTTCATTGTGAGTAGTATGGATTTCTCATAAGATGTGAAGAACCCTTAAATACAAACTTTGCCGCCCCTGCCTTCTGCCTCAGTCCACGCCTCCCTTTTTAAAAAAAGTATTCAGAACATTTCGGACTGGTCAGCTCTTTCCATATCAACCCGTCATAAAACAGGCTGAGGTTACAGAGATCTGGCCACCTCTGCAAGAGGAGGATGCTACAGCTGTGACATAATTTCATTATCAACTTAATTAAGGAAGTGAATGAAACTAAAGAGAAAACAAAACATCCGAAGAGAAGGCTAGAGGTAGGAAGTAAAGGTAGTATGGGGAAGGGTAGCATGCAGCGGATGTGTTAAATTTAGCTCTAAGTGGTTTAATAGAGATCCCATATGTAGTGAAAATGGTTAAGGTATCATCCAGTGATCTTCATTTTCACAAGAAACTGTGACCAAGCCAGGAAAACATAGGGTGGGATGGCACCCCTAGAAATAAAGCTACATATACATGGCACCACAATAGTTCAGTTTCTCGGGCGGCTGAACCAAGTATTAGACAAAGGCACTGGAACAGAGAAAATAATACAGTACTTAAATGTATTCATGTGTCAAGGCTTTTGCAAGATTATTTTTGGTAGAACAAGGCTCAGTCCTGTGGTCCTTGCACACCCAAATCTTCCATTAACTTCTGTGGTATAGGCTCAGGTTCCATATTATGCTCACCCAAATATATGAATTGCCCAAAACCAATAAATGCTCTTTTTTGCTAAGATAAATATAATCCAATACAGAAATATGCCCTTCTTTTACTTTTGAATTGTAAGTATCATTTATCTTTTAGTGCACGTAAAAAAAAGGGGAGATGCATTTTTCCAGATCCTCTATTTGCTGTCAGTGTACAACTATGCACTAGTCTAAATGTCACCCATATGTGGAACCAGAGCATTCGTGGTGAGATGTCTAAAGGGGTGTCAGCAAATTGGACAGGGTATAATTTTAGTCAATGTGTTCTTGTCTTATTTTAGTTCAACATCATTTCCCAGTTGCAATTCTTCTGAGTGGCACACAGAATGCAAAACAACATAAAAGGTCTGCCCTGAGGCAGATATGTGTCCATGTAGGACTTTAATTATTCTTTTTGAATCATACATAATATGCAAGCCCAATTTCTTGCATAAAAGTCTGATGGAAAAATTATGTATCACCTGTATAAGTATTTTATTATAGTCCTTATATTTTAAGAAGTGCTGAACATAGGGAAGGTCCGTGTTAATCAAATGTACTCTTTGGATTTTTCAGACAACATTTGGGAGAGAATGGAAAACAATTGCTCCCATGGTGTTTTGCAATGGCATTTAAAATCATTGTTTTTAGAAAGGCCTTCTTTTTTCATTCAACTGCTGTGTGTTTAAATGGCACTTCTAGTACATGTATAGTGCAATGTACATGTAAGAATTTATTTGAATTTCTTTCAGTACGTTTCCCTTCTAACACCTGTGAGCTGGATCCTTCTCTCATTTATATTGCTTTAAACCAGTGTAATTCTATTGGCTTCATGGAGTGACTTCTAATTTGTACTGGTATGAGTGAAATCAGAATCAGATCTTAGCCTTCTAACAAATATTATTAAACTTGCTTTTTTGAAGCACTTGATATATCATTTTAGATTAATAGATAAAAAATAAAATAAAATAAAATAAAATAAGGTGTGTTTTCTCTTTGAGTGTGTAGAGCATTGAAATGTAGATGGTTCTAATGAAGACTTTTTTTTTCATACAGAAAAACAGAGAGGGTTATACCAAATTAGGAATGTCTGCATGTTTGTGCCACAGATTATGGGTCTGATCCAAAGCCCACTGAAGTCTTTCCACAATAGTGGGAACATATACATGGTATTGCATTGAATCTTTGACATGCTGCTCATAAAGTTCCATGCATGTCCTAATCCTTAGGGAGGAAAGACAAATCATGAAATAGAGCTGTGAATCTTCTACTTCGGAATGACATCAGGCAATTGATATTAGTTGAAATTTGACCCACAGGGACTGCCAGCTCCTTGGAAATCTGCCCCCTTTATGCCATTTCTAAATACCGTATTAAAAAAATCTTAGCAAATACAAGCTTTAATTCTATGTAATAACATAGCCAGTTTTTGGAAAAACAGTCATAATTTAAAATGTTGTTAAATTACATACATAAACCTGGAGCTAAAGAATTGTTGAATGCACTGCTTTGCTGCACCCTAGACTAGATATTAGATCAAATAGTAACTTTCACATGCTCAAAATGGCAACATGTTCCATTAAAAAGAGCCAGGCTCACTGTTTAGATTGTCAGTGTCCCAGCACAGTTCTGTAAAGTTTGCTTTCCTTGTTTGTGTTACTCTGTCCCAGTTTGAGTAATCCACTTGTTTATTTGGTCACTATATGGCTATAGTTTTTTTAAAGCATAAACTGTTTGGAGTTAGTCAGGAGAAAAGTACTACACCCACTCCCAAGCTCGGCAGGATAAAAAGCTGGATGCTTAAAACTGTTACTCTGGATAAATGTAATCATTCAAATTAGGAGCATTTGTATTTCCAGTCGTGAGTCTGTCCTCATCTCCCTACAAAAGCATGTGTTGAGGCTTTTCTGCTGCCTTTAATGGGAGTTACACATAGGGAGAGGAAATATTTTTCCCAAGGGTTTGGTTTTTCTCCAATTTACAACATGAAAAATATGTAAGTACAATAGCTGTTAGTTTTATAATGAAGAAAAAAATCAAATTATCCTGCAGTTTAAAAGATACCAAAGAGAAACCCAGAAAATATCAGTGAAGATCATGTTTAATTCAGATGATATAAAACCAACAGTTTTAGGCAAGTTCAATTTTCTTCTCAATTGTTTGGGCACTCTAATGTACAAAGTTCTATAATTTGCACCCAGGAGGTTTTCCTGGCCTCCAGCCCACTGACTGGCAGTGACCTTGTGTTAACTGTCTGTCAAAAATGGTCACTCAGAATTTGTTGGTATAAAAAGTGTTTGGTGCCTTTCTTTAGAAACATAATAGACAGCTTTGCTTTCACACCTCTTAATAGCCTTTTTAAAAATAGCTTTTTTTCTAGCAGGATGCTTCTTTAGTCCTTGGATCTTTACGCCTCTACATTTTTCAGAATTTATTAACATTATTTTTATATTTTTTGATTTCATCCTAAATTTCCTGATGCCACACTGTGCTGCTGCCAGTTTTGAAACTCCAGCTGTTGTGAGTCACAAGGGTAGGCTGTTAGTGGCAACTAGATCACAAAGGCAGGGAAATATTATTTGTAAAATCAAAGGCTTAACCATTTGAAGCTGGACTTTGAGCTCTGTCAGGTTGCAAAAATGTAATATGGACTATCATGTTGCGTTAGGAAAGCCTCGCTTTCACTCCCATGCTCTTATAACCTCATAAGCTATCTGTAGTATGTGTGTGGATTTTAAAATATTTTCTTTATTTAAAATATTAGCTGTATTTGGTTCCATAAATCTAGCATATAACTGTATTGAGAAGATGCACTGCAAGTCCTCTATCCTCTGTCCTGGGGCCTTAAAATTCCTCCTGTCCCATAAGAAGGGAGAGCATTTTTGCAGGACTCCAGTGTTATTCAATGGAAAGCCAGGAACAATTTTAAACTTCCAGGTCTCTATGAGCTCTGTTCAGAGCAAAAATTATTTGTGGCTCCCTGTGGGGTGTGAGACTATGGAAGTTACAATGCATGTTTGTCCTGCTGAGCTATTCTGGTATGTGATTTACTGGCTGTAGAAGTTATTTTTACTTTTTAGGATTGTAAAGATCTGCAGTGGAGAGCTATTGGGTGGAACTGAGAGTTAAAACTAACCCTGATTCAGATGGGATAAAAATGTCCTTCCACAGATGTGATAGGGATAGGTAGGGAGTTAACATGGTTGCAGTTTAAATTAACTGTCTTCTGCAACCAAGGATCATGAGCCTGCAATTCATGTTCTTGCAAGAAAAAAATACAAAACCTTTTTTTAAAATTAACTTTAAGATTGGATCAATGGTTCTCTCTCTCTTTGACTGAGGGCAGTACCTCTGAATAATCTGGTTTTATTTTGCTACACTAGTAGTGATACAGTTTTAAGATTGTCCAGCTATTTAAATGCAGGATTGCTGCCTGTCAGCCCTAGAGAAGCAGACTATTCTAATACAGCTCCCAAGATCTACCTGAACAGACTTGGTGGAGGCTCCTTACATCATCATCCTTGGTCCTATATTGTGTCTGATAGCCACAATGGGATTAATCCAACGAGGAAAGGAAAACTAGAACTCATGTGCCATTACCATAGTAGGGAGACAATTTTATCTCCTAAAATATGGTTAGGCTCCTGGGGTTCTAAACTGGGCATAAGCCTGCAGAAATTCTGTGTCTCCACAACACAAAACTGTGTATTATCTGAACAAAGCCATGAATTATGACTTCCAATCATATGTCAATATAGTGTCCTTTAAATATTCTAATCAGCCGAAAGCTCTCACACCTCTACCCCTTCTGCCTCCTTGGGTACAGAAATAGTCATATCTTTTTGTTCTTGATTAACTGACTGATGCTTGGAAATCATCAATTTAAAAACTATCAGCCAAAGATACTCGAATGATCTCTACCCTGTGTTGTGGGGGTATCTGAATGAAATGGAAGGAAGTTTGGACCATAATGTGCTATGACAGTTCCTACAGTGTGATGGGGAGGGACAGTTTGAGATGTCACAGGGCTATGCTCAGCTTCATAGAGATTGGATTTCTCTGCATGTTGAAGTATGAGGAAGGCTAAATAACTCAGGTGTCAAAAGCACCAAAGAATTATGTTTGTCTGGCCTGTGAGAGGATAAATCTCATTTCTTGCTTATAGCCACAAGACATCCCTTTAAGTGCAATAAAAATTTAACATTTTCCCCTCCTAATTGTCTTCTATAATATTCTCAAATTTATTAAAACAAGATTTTCCATTTTTTAAATATATTTTTTCACTGATAGATTGTGCTCTTTAGTATCATTTTACATAATTTAATACAATTTGTTCCATCCATTGGTTTTCATGGAGATACAAGCTGTTCGTTTGTGAGAGAGCTGGCATAGGAGAAAATGCTGGCAGAGAGTCACCTCCAGGAGTTTATTCAGATTTCAAAGTTGTATGGGGCCACCGGCCATTTTGAAGCAGATTAATGTTAAAGGTTTTTTAGGGGGTGGGGTTGTTAATTTAAACAAAAATTACTACTTCCCCCCTGTATGAATCTTTAGCAATGTGAGTCACTGTTGTTTTGTTAACTAAAACACAGTAAAAAAAAAATCTAAGCTTAGAAGAGCAGCTTTCTTTAAAATGTGGATTGCTGAATAAAAAGAACAGAGGTGTCAAGCAAAAATTCCTGTGGCCAGAGTATAGTAAGGAATTCTGCACATCCATTTTTTATTTTTCATTTATTTGTCTGTTTGTTTTCTGGCTATGGAAACAATCAATCCTCCACCATGAAGCCTCCCCAGCCCCTACACAGGTACCATCTGGCTTCCTCATGTGGTGTGCCCCCTAGCATAGGGTGCTTCCAAACGCTGGGATCCAAGCCCTTGGCAGCAGGAGGGAGTCAGTAATTGGACTTTCTCCTCCCTTTTGCTCTTCCCACCAGCTATTACTTCACACCTGAAAGAAGAGAGCCACAGCCCTCCAGCAAAAAGTTTCATTCTGTTTCAAACGCAAACCAACAGGGAGTTATGGCAAGTCAGGCATTAGGGACGTTCACAGCCACAGAGTCTTTCAGGTCTGCCATGTTCTTACCTCCTCTTGGCCCAGTGAGTGAAATATTAAGATCCGGATTCAGGCGTATGTAATCAAGAATATATTTTACAAGTATAATATGTTGCATATAAATATTTGGTCCACTTTTGTATCTGTTAAGCTTAGATATTTCAAACTATGTTAAATATAATAATGTATATGTATTCATATTTACATATATATTTAACACAGACTTTCACAGTTAATATATTTTCCATTTACCGTATTTCTGTATATGGACCCAATCCTGCTGTCTTTGCCCATATTGAAGTCAAAGGGAGTTTTGTGTGAGAACTTCATAAATGGTCCCTCTATGTTTATCATAGAGAGATGATTTTTCCATGTATTAATAATATAAATGTTATACATTTATATAGCACCTGTGCATGGATCATTTCACTCCCCAAAGGAATGCAGCCATCCCTGGTTGGAAACACAGTGGCAATGCAATACAAAAGTGTTGGGGAGGAGTTGTGAAGGATAACATATCTAAATGAAATGACAATGGGAAGTTAAATTGGCAGAATTTAATTATTAGAATGGGATTTTGGCCAGGGCACCAGGGCTAAAACATCTACTTTTACAAAACATGCCATGACATTTTTATTGATTTCTGGTGACCAGTTCTTTGTGTTTTACATTTCATGAAAAAAATCAACACAAGTAACACATCACCACTTCCTGACACCATTCTGCCGCACTAATTCAGTAATGACATCAGACCTCTAATGACATCTAAGTTTATAAGAGGGACTTTCTTTAAAATCCCAGCGGTGGGATTTCCTATCCAAATACTAACCATGCTTACTTACCTAACCTTGCTATGGGAATGATTTTAGGGAGGCAACAATCATTTCTGATATAATAGAGGATTGAAGCCGTTGCACGGTTTTGTCCACATACTTGCTGTTGTGGACGAGAATTAGACTTTTAAAGTTACACCCCAAGTTACACCATGATGATCCACCTTTCCCCCCATGATATTGTCTTTTTGTTAGAGAGAATAATTTGCTACGGTATCTGAGTTCATTGTAAAAATGAAACAAATTGTTTAGTTTGGGCTTTCATCTGTAATGGCCCTTCAGTGCAAGCTCGGACATTTTTGACTGTTTGTTAAATAGTTGATTTGCAATCACTCACAGAGAGCATATATTGACTCTCCTTCTGCATATAATGAGTTATTCATCACTGTAAAGTCTCCTATAACTTTCTATTGAACTTTCCAAAGAGGAAACCCTACTGTGTGTTAATATCCTGTGCTCAAATGACAACTTCCAGTTCTATTTAGCTCCCACATTTTTTTGAGCCACATTATTGAAAACTTTTGATTGATTTTTAATCATCAGCCAAATTCTGGGACTTACCTCTTGTGTCCGGGAAAGAATGTGTAAACTGTATTTGTGTTCAGTTGATCTTGGTATCTTGTTCAGTCAGGGAAACATTTCTTTTTTCTGTTCTCTCTGGTTTTGGTGTTTTTCGTAACCCTATCAAACTAACCATGAGCCTTGTTCTCTTGTCTGCCTGGCCATCTGCTTGAAGCATCTGGTAATCAGGTGCAAGCCCCCACATCCAGAGCATTCATGCTTAAATTTGCTGCTACCTTGCCACTCACATTGGCTTTTGTTAAACTGCCAAAATGTACCTGTTTGTGTACTGGATGTCAAGAATGGGACTGAAATTCCATCATCTATCTGCTGAAATTGTGATTGGCTGGTGTGACATTATCGCCTTCAAACACAGAGAAAAATCAGCCCTCTCCCTTTTTTTTCAGCTAGAGTTTCCAACTAATCTTTGCTCCAACTGCTCATCATATCCAAGCCATGTGCATGCCACACAAGTACCATTTTGAGTTGCAAATCATTCCTCAAAGAAATATCTCAGATTAAAAAGGATGCTTTATGTGCACTTGTCATTTTGGAATTCTTTCTTATCCTGTATCCCTTTTAGAGTCTTAATCTTTGTGTGTGTCTCTCTCCAGGTAAGAGAGATAAATAGACATCGCCTTCTTCTACAGATTTTAATGTTTTGTTTGGATTTGGGGGGATGATGATGCATTTCCCAGCAGAGTAGCTAAGTACAACAAACTGCCAAAATTAGGCTTTAGGTTACTGGCTGCAACCAGGGCCACCCAGAGGATTCAGGGGGCCTGAGGCAAAGCAATTTGGGGGGCCCCTTCCATAAAAAAAAGTTGCAATATTATAGAATACTATATTCTCATGGGGGCCCCTGTGGGGTCCGGGGCCTGGAGCAAATTGTCCCACTTGCCCCGCCCCTCTGGGCAGCCCTGGCTGCAACTGAAATCTGGCCCACTGAGTTTAGAGATAGAAAATTGTTTATGTGAAAAGCTCAACATGTAACAGCATCTGGGTGCTTTCCTGTGCCCCCAACAGAGATATCACAAAACTAAAAAAGTCTGATTTGACTTTCTGCAGCCCCAGATCAAAAGAATAAAACATGTCTTGCTTTTGGCTTTTGTCACAATATAAGCTCACCCTGCTGTTTATTCCATTACTAATAGCAGCACCAGAAAGGGCACTTAATGTCTGTAACTTTTAAAAAGATATGGATCCCTGAGAACTTATTAGTTATTGCATTTGAATACTATATTAGTTACTGCATTCTGTGATCACGTTCAATCGGTGTTGCATATATACTGCCAAAGGCCAAGTTTGGTTCTTAGGATCTGTAGCCATCTCAGCTATGACCAGGTTTGAAAGGCATACACCGCTTACTATTGCATATGCATACATCCTGCTGCATATAAGATGAATTTAAAAGTCTCTGCTGAAGTGTTTGATTTAACTCCCATTAAAAGGCCTCCTGGATGGAGTTTGCTAAAGGAGTTAGGTACCCAACTGCCACAGAAAGTCAGTGAAAGTTGGGCTTCTAACTCCCAGAGGCCTTTTTTGAAAATCACCACATGAGTGCTTAAAATAGACATCTCCACATTTTAAGACTATTGTTCTGGAAAATCCGTAGGAATTGTTATTAAGTGCTAGTGCACCAACAAACAACTCCCTGGATTATAAGCAAAATTGGTAAAAACTTTGCTCAGCTGTTTTCAGTAAATGTGTGTGCAAACATGGAAAATAGGTTTGAGATGTTAAGGTACTAGCTGCTTGTTCTAATGAGAAAATTTATTCATGAAAGGTACAGAGAACAATAACAAAGAGGTAAAATTCCCCACTGATCTGATAAGTCAGCCTCGCTATAAAAGTATTTTCTTAAGATGGTAGGTAAGATTGGATTCATGTGTGCATAGGGGCAAGGGTTACACACCAAATGAAAAATGGTAACCATTACTCTGATTACTTGATGCAAGTAGGTATTATGTTGCACTTGATATACCTATCTATATATTTTTCCTGCCAAACTACTTACTCATCACTGACATCTTTCTTTAAGTCTGATGTAAAAATGCAGAAATGCTTATAATACAGTTCTTTAGGAAGTTTAAATAAAATTGAAGAAATAGAGGCATGGTTAATGTAATTATTCCATGCAGAAATGCATTATGTTTGTAGGTGCTGTTCTTAGTCATTTGTATGAAAGGTGAAATTTTGTTCAAAAGTGAGGAAGAAATTAATAGCATATTTTTTTAAAAAAAAATCCAATAAAATAGCATCAATAAGCTGCTACTGAATTATTTTAGCAGAGTAAATGCAGTAATCTTTCATTGTAAATGTGTAGTCTTTTAGACTTTCTGGGTCAAATTTTGCTTGAGTCTTTTTAATAATACCAACTAAGGCCTTGATCCTGCAGACACATCTGATCAGATGATACTACTCACAAATGTGTTTGCATGATCAGACTTCAAATTTGCAAATACAGCTAGTTTGCCACATATGTGCATGCAAAATAGGTAGCTTCATACACAATTAAATAGTTGTGTGGGATTTTGCACAGATACACTCACAAATTTTAAACCAATTAATGAGAAAATTAAGGAAGCTCACCTTAAATAAATCAAATATGATTTCATATATATTGGTTTGGAGTAAAGTGAAATATTTAGAAAAATCTGAAAACTCGTATTAGTTATTGCTAAAGCCACAAATAAATCTTTAAAGACCTTTTCACAAGTGGGTAAAATGGATGAATTTATTTAGAAGAGGTCTTATTGGCTTGAGTCATAGAGCTGGCTCTCTCAGAGTGTTGTGCTGTAAGTTAGTGGGAAAAGTTTGACAGCAATTTAATTTTCATTGACAAATACTGTCATAATATTAAGGGAAACATGTTTCAACAGTAATGGTCGATGCTCAACCAGTCATATGGACTGGACGAGCTTACCATATGCTTAACTACAAACTTCTCTTGGAAAGCTCCTTTTAAGCACTTGACAAGCTTAAGGTACTAGTCAGTAATGAGCTTGAACAGAACGTTAAGTTTTACATTTCATACAGAGAATGAATTAGTGTTTATATGTTTCATATTAGGAAAAATGGACTAATGTGCTTATATTTATGTAGCTATAGTATATATATTTATTCATACTCTTGGTCTGAGAGTAACCTATGGAAAGAAAATTGAAATGTTTGCTTCAGAAAATAGACCCCTCTCCCCCATAACACTGTACATGAAAACAGGAAAGAATCAAATTCGTCAAGTTTGTTGAAATGATAGAAATGAATAACAAGCAAACAACTAAGCAACTCCCTCCCAAAGCCTTAATAGTAGCTGTAATAATACAAATTATAGTGAATTCTAGTTCTCCACTTCAGATAATTATATGGGATGATATATTGCCCTGGTGGTGTCTCCCTTTGACATGTACTGTTTGCACCCACAAATTTCTACCCACAACTCAATGCAGAATCTGGGTATTTGAACTTTGAGCTACCAGCTTGCTGGTGAAAATCAGATAGTTGGAAATGAAACTACTTAGACTTGTGGCCAAAATTCATTTTGTAGATACAAATTGCACCCACAGAAAGGGAATGTGGGTCCCAGCCTCCTGTGCAAATATACTTCTAACTCTCAGTCCTTAGCTGCTGCAGGTTCCATCTTTTGTGTTTTGTTTTGCCTTTCGCTTTTTTGGCTATGGTCAAATCCTGTGCAAGGTTGGAAAACCAGTTAGATAATTAAAACAGAAGTCTGACATGATTCTGTCTTTATTTGCTGTGTTTTGTTAGCATGAGCCAGTTATAATTTAGTTACGTGTACAGTAAGATGTCAAAGGTGGCCACATTTAAACAATATGGAAAACATAGTGTGTGCTTATGTGAAAAGCATATAAGCCCTTTCACTGCATGTAGTAGGCAGGAATCATGGTTCTTCTCAGTTTTTCTGTGGTCTTCCTCACTTCCTCCTCATTAGGTACCTAAAGAAAGAAACTGACAAATAGTATAGATGGATCAGCAGTGGAATATACTTTGTCAGTGCAGGTATTTGGGAAACTGGTGTTTCATTTCATAGTTTAATAGTTTACAGATTTTCTTAGTGAGAAAAAGAGAGACGGGGTCTGATTAGTGTAAATCAGGAATAACTCCTGGATTTACAGTTATGAGTAAGATCAGAATCAGTCACACGTGTGTTTGCATGTTATCCATGTCCCCCAGCATTACATATAATAACTCTCCTCTATAAGGATTTCATGCTTGAGACAGAGACAATATCCTCAGAGTTTTCTATTTGTCACTATTCTCCCCTATTAATCATTATAAAATTTTCTTTGTTTCCTTATGTACAACTGGGATTTAGATTTTCTGGCCTGGAATTAGATGGGCCTAGACGATACCATCTGCTGACTGTTCTTCAATTTATATAAAGATTCTTAGGTTTGGGTGTTTTTTTTTAAGTGTACACAGCTGAAGAGGAGAAACCAAAAATGGTGTCCAGAATTATCATTCATGTTCTCAGTTTGGCAACCAGAGGCAGATTGGCACATATGCACTCCTTGTAGATAGTGCTTGAGTGTAGAAGTGTTAAGACAGCTTTGAGGCTTGCCATGAGTTACTGTTTTATTAACAGATATTCATGAACCAGCCCCTCCCCACCAGCCATAAGCTGGAAAACAATCAGAAATCACATAGTGGCCTTTGTCACTACAAGGTGTAACTGACTGATTTATTTAGATGCACTAGCAACAAACACCCAATTAGAATAATACTTCTGCCTTTTGCTTGTTGGTTTCCCTCACGTTGAAGGGTACCAGCTCCATTTCTATCTATGCATATCTCTTCATGGGTTTCTTGGTTAAGGAAGTATTCTGAAGATTTTCATTGTGGCCCTGGACACTTGGAATTGCATCACTTTCACTTTAAAAGTAAGTAAAAAATTGTAAAAGACTATAGTTTAAAAGAGAAATTTCACAAAAAAGGCAAAGTTGGACCCTGTTCCTGCACTATGAATGGAACAGGGACATGACTGCCCTCAGACAGACCCCCACTGATTTTATCCACTCTCTCATTGCCTTCAGTTGGGCTCTGTGTGGGCAGAGCTGCCTGCCCATGTGCTACGCTTGGCTTTGTGTCCAGTGTTGTCACCCCACCATATGAGTGTGTTCCATTTTATTAAATTTTCCCTAGTTTATCAACCATACATTGAAGAAGTGAAGCATATTACTGTGCCTGCTAATACTAGTGTAGTGTCTTCAGTAGGACCCAGCTTTACAGAAACCAGTTTGTCACCATCATTTTTTATTCATATTGCTTGAGGAGCAGTATTTATCACCGCTTTCAGTAACTTTATTTTGCATTAAAAAGTACAACATTTGGACCAAAGACAATGATGATGACAAATGCTTTTTTCAAAGCTGAAGATCTTAGGGGTGTTTAAGTGACTGTGAGGATTTGCTCTTCAGATGGAATGAATTAAAAACTGTAGTCATGATCTGGACTCTGTTGGGTGATTTTCAAGCTTTGATTTGCACTTATTCAGTCACACATCAAATGCAGAATGGAAGTTTTAAACAGAACAGACATGGGGATTCACCGATGGCAAATCCAAAATCATGTCTGGAGATTTGTAGCTTCTGTTTTATAAGATCTTTTTGTTTGTATTTTTAAAGTGATGGCACAGTACTGAGGGTTGTAGTTCAACAGCTTGTTGGGTCTTTTAACAATTTGTTCTATGGAGGAGGACGAAGGGGTAGAGACAGCTATATTTATCACTACTGGTGTTCAGCAGAATAATTGATTTTTCAAATTTGGCAGACAGTGTTCATTCTTCCCCCCTCCCTTTTTCTTTTTATGCCCTAATCAGAGGAAATTTTTCCTCCCGGTTCTTAGTGGAGGACTTTTACTCCAACTTTCCTTGCCTATGAAGTGCTGGATCTGCCAAATTATCAGTGCTTCTCCTTGCTTGGCCTTACAGAGTATCACAGCAGAGGAGCAAGAAGTGTTGCCTTCCAAAAGGAACTAAGCCTGCTGCGCACTGAACCCTTGCCAGTCTGGGGAAAAAATAAGTGCCAGAGAATTGAGACTAGGCCTTTGCTATGGCAATTCACAGTGCTTTCCACAGTGCTTTTCTTCGGAGTTGTCTCTCTGAATATTTTAGTCAACATAGTTCTAGTGCGCCTGTGGCTGTAGGAGTTTTCTTGATGACGCGGTTCTAGCAGTAGGAGCAGTGTTTTGTAACATGCATTTGATTTAGCCAAGGAGAACGTGTGTGAGTGATTCTGTCCTGAAGTAGTGGCAGCAGCAATACTGATCACCGGCTTTGTGTTTTTCATTTTTAATTGTGTTGTCACTTTGTTTTTGGAAATCTGCTCTGTTCCAGACTGGTACTTAATAGCAATGGGTTAGGTGGATGAAATTTCTCATTATTAGAATTATTGGAAGGGATTTTCAAAAGCACCTGAATGACTTAAGAATAAAAATCCCATTAAAAATCAATTATTTCTATCACTCTATAGATGTGCAAAGTGCTTTACAGACAATTGTACAGTATATTCTCAAAATATCACAGAGGGAGAAAGGGAAGTTAAATAGTTGTCTATTGTTGATTGAAAAAGCAGCTCACCATTAAAGTAGTTTGGGGCAGTGAACTTAAGAGTGAGGTTAGAATTTAAACAAGATGCCTAGACAGTACAGCGATCACTTTAGGGGAAGGGATGTATGGGATTTCTCTGGGATGGATCTTCAACTGGTGTACATTTGTCACAACTTAGGATCTGTCCCCACCCCCTTTTTTTCATCTAGGGGCTCTACATGATGGAGTCACACCCTTGGGTCAAGGAAGGCCAGTAACAGCTCCCTCTGGAGCCTATCAACACCAGTCTGAATGCCAGAGGGGATTGCTTTAATGTGAGGCATTCCCTCCTAGAGAGCCCGAGTGCTCTGCAGCTCTACAAAGATTTGGACTGCATTTTAGTTGCTTTTTGGTAGGTTTTTTCTTTTTAATTTATGAAATGCTACAAGCCCCTTGCTTACTAATAGTTAGAGCTAAATACCCAGTTCTCAGCGAGAGTGCACTCAGAATTGGTTCTGAGGCAAAGGTGAGCATTTGAGGCCCCATACTGCAAGATGCTGAGTGTCCTCCATTCTGATTTGAAACTAAAGAATGTTCAGTCCCTAACCTGAGACACTCAGAACCTCACAGTGTGAGCTCTATGGCCCAATCCTGCTGCCACTGAAGTCAATGGCAAAAGTCCTACCGACTTTAGTGGAGCAGTATTAGGTGCTTGGGCTAAACATCACAAGGGTCAGTTTGGAAAAGTGAAATGAAATATTTGCTGTTATCCCTGTCGATAATTCCTGCCCCCTTGTGTCCTCTTCAGGGTGCATAAATCTGTTTCTCCATTTTGTGACACAATGTATAATTCTGCTCCCTAAAACAGAATAGAGTAACATGATGCAGCATTCACAAAACAATCTTTCTTGTTTGGGGGCGTGGAGATGCTTGGAAGGAGGGGGAATGAAGTTGGAAATCAACTGTCATCTATTAAAAAAAAAGAAAAGAAAAAAAGAAAGCATACAGAGTCAGACTTAAAATCGGTACTTGTCAAGCCCTGTGAGTACAAGGCCAGCATTCCAGACCAGGCTTGCATCTTATCCCTTGTAATCATAGAATTGTTTTCACTGAAAGGACAGCAGGTTATGTGTTGAAAAGTGGTTAAGCTAAGCAGTGTTTAAGGAGATAATGCAAATGTGATGCCTCCATTATAGAGAGAGGGCATATATATTTTTTTTGAAATCATTACTTTTGGTAAATATATTGTACATAAAATGACAGCTAGAATTTTAAAATCATTTTTGGAGGGGGGGATGTTGGATTCCACTGAGCCCTAGTCAGGGGGACTTGTCCATGAGATCACTGCCAAATTTCAAATGCCCTTTAAATCTTTTTTTAATTGTAAACATATACAATCTTCTCGAATAAGGCCTTAAAAATTTAATACAGAGCTAAATTCACATTTTAAATATAAAAACATGTTTAATGTATTTACAGCAATCGATTTAATTGTCTAAGTAAAACCAGCTTTGCATAAATTAATAAAATATTTGCACTGGGGTAGCATGATAATTGCCCTCATTTTAGGGAATGAAGTGGTTAGGGCTTCTTTTTACTCTATCTGCTAAGCTTATGCATCTAACACTTAAGCTAACGTGGTTTCTTCAGCACCAACCCTTTAACAAATATTCAAAATGATGACTGAATTTTGCAAGTTACTGTATTTCATAAAAGGCTTTTTCCAAAGCTTCTGTAGTCAATGACATTTTTTTAAAAAAACAACACTTTTTTAAATGGATGTATAACAGTGGTAAATCTTGGCTATTTTTGGTTATTAAAAAAGATACACATGCATCACTAATTAACAATAGGATTTTTGTAATAATTTTTGTAATATTATGTAATATTTAAATTTGTGTTGATTTTCTCAATTTTACATGTAGTAATTAATTTTGTCTTACTGACAGATGATTCTCAATGACTGATTTTCAAGAGAAAATCCAGACAGGTATTTTAACGCTTTGTTTTCATTCAAGAAGCCTTGTATTCATGGTTCTGGTTATCGCTAAGGGGCACTGAACTAGGCTCTGTTGTAAATTAAAGGTTTAGTATATTTAGATAACTGAATCAGTTTCCATATTCTTATCTTTATGAAAATCTTTTGGGGGGAAGTGTAAGCAAATTAGGTTCCCACCCTCCTCTGAACAAAGCATGCATATACCAGGTATATAATCAAACTTTCTCCCTTCCTGGCTTTATTAACAAATGCAAGTATAACAACAAAATAGAACAACAAAAGCTCAGCCTAAGCCTTTTCCCCATGGTCAACTGCTTCTAGGGTTTGCCCTGAAGGCCCCCTGTTCTACCCATAGCACTCTTCGTTCAGTAAGAAAAAGAAACACACTTTGATATCCCTCCCTCCTGTTATTTCCTGGTTGGAGATCACCTGCCACTATGATTCCTCAGTAATTTAGATTGAATCTTCATACAGAACACAAGCACCTGACATGCAGGTGATTCAGCAGAGGAACCCTGAATTCCTGTGCCATTCATCATCCTGTTACAGGGAAGCTTCAGGGGATAAACTTAGGCCAAAGTTAAAGAGACCCACTTTATATCCACAGGATATAATCTCACAGGAACGGGCAATATGGAAAACAAACAAACAAACTCCAATTTTGTATGTGGTTGGTTGTTTTGTTTTAACTGCAAATAATGTATAGTATCTGCCTTTTTCTTTACAATTTTGAAGGTAATTGTTTGTCATTTCCCAATTAGCTATTCGAACATTTAAGCCATAAAGGACAGTGCACCTTTAACATACTCATTAATTTCTTGTTATACTGTTTAAGTGCTATGAACTTATCTTTGTCTCTCCCCCCCCTTCTGTCCCTAACTATTGATCCATGTCTTAGTCTTACAATCTATATATTTTTAGTTTTTATTACACTGAACTTGTAGACTGTGACATTGTAGTTAAGGGGCTGTTGGGATTTCACAGTTTTTAGGGATTTGTAAGTCAGCCATTTTAAATACACAAGGCTGATAGTTGGCGATAATTCTTTCCAAAGCATGTGTCATTCTCATTTCCATTAATTGGAGTTATAGGTATATTGATGCATCTACATGAATATCCAGACCAGATGCTGTATTTCAATATAAAAACTGGCTAATCACTGTTGTAATATTAGATCAGTGGCAATTACATTTTTTGCCAGTTTTAGTGCTGTTTGGTAATATAGCTAAAAATAAAACAAGTGTTGATGGAGAGAAAGTAAGAATGAGTGCAGCATTTGTGGCCTGATCGAATGATTGAAATCAGTGGGGGACTTTCCATTGACTTCAGTAGGTTTGGATCAGGCTTCCGGTTTTCACTACAGGCTGGTCTGAAAATATCAGTTTTTGTAGCGTATAGAGCCTTTATATTTCTATCTTCTAAACTTGTCTTGCTGGTGTCTTATCACGTCACTTCCTGCACCCTTTGCTATAACAGCGATGTCTGCCTTGATTACCTTCTTATGTGCCTCTCACCCACTCTGCCTGCACCTGCTTCTTCTACACTATCCCTGTACAAAGAACTCCCTTTCCAATCTGTCTCTGAAATCCTTCCTCAAAGCCCACTTATGGAACAGTGCTTGTAAGAGGTTGTTTACACATGAAAGTCAATCCAAAAAAAAGGTAGGGTGTGAATTTTAAAGTGGATTAACTATTCCTGAGTAACAATATGTGTAGACACATTTATTCCAGTATAAGAGCATCCACACATGGAGTTAATCAGGAATTGCTAGTCTGGAATAACTCCCTGTGTAGACAAACCCTTAGTAAATAGCCAATTAATGATGTCTAGGTTGAAGGGCAGTAGGGATTATATGTCTATGTGTGTATATGTGTGCGTTTGTATAGCACCTGGCACAATGGGGCACTAATTCTGACTGGGATGGGGCCTCTTGGATAGTACAGTATGTAAATCCTATTTATTTTCATGAAGGGTTGTGGAATAAGATTTTTGGCATAATAATTCTACTGACTTCATACACGGTTCATGAGACCCAGTATTATCATCAAAAAGTATGTATGCCATTGAGGCATAAATTCATTCTATATATCTTCTTAGAATCTGAAAAATAGAAGTATCAGTTTTTTAAGCACATGGACTTTTGTATATGTATAACCTATGCACACAGGCCAAGATCCTGCAAGGTACTGGGGCGTTCAATTCCCTTTTGGGGTCTGGGCCATAGATACCTGTCCAGTCAGGTATATGTGCATTTTCATGTCCAGCCAGATACCTACCTGGATATATGTATATGCTTACACCTAATTTGCATGCATTTCACTTATTTGGACCCATACATCATATATACACATGGAAATATATGGAGTTCGGCCACCTTATACCAGCTGAGGATCTGGCCCATGATATGCTTGCAATTGCCTGCAAATGTCTATGTTTTAAATCATGGCTCATATGTTTTACGGTTATTTAGGATGGAAGGTCAGGGACAACCATCACTTACACTCTGTGTCTTTCCTTCTTTTGAGCAACTCCTTCTGTAATAGTTTGTTACACACATTTTTGCCACTGCTGTCCTTGGTGGCATATTCCATAAGAAATTCCATCTGAATTCCTTTTGCGCCTGCTTTCTCTTAGCATCAGTTCATACCCAATTGCTGTTAGATATGACACTAGCTTAAGTAGCCTTCTACAGCAGTTCTGTACTCCTTAACCTCCTCTTCTAAGGAATATAGATCTGGTTTGGTTTTGACTGAGATAATTTTGTCACTTGATATCCTGTGTTGTACTTCCTCAATTTTTTAAATGATAATGTAGTCAATGCTGATGTACAATATTCCAAATTATTTCTTTGCTATTCTGTTATAAAGTACGCAAAGGGTTTCTAACACTTTAAAGACAATACCTCTGTTTGTGTATCACAGAAGTATCTTTACTTTTTTGTGCTGCTGTTAGGTCTTGTGATTAAGATTTTAGCACTTTATTCAGAATTCCTCACAGCACTTCTGTTTTGTTCCCATTAGTTGATGAGAACTCTAAGCATGTCATCCCTTTTCTCTTTGTACGCAGTTCACCCTAATTTTTTCTTTGTTGAATTGTGTCAAATCTCTTTCCATATTCCCTCAAAGAAATTCTGAATTTTCCATTTTTTGCCACCTTCATTTTTATTGTCTGCAGCTTCCCCTCCATTTTCTATATTGCATAAATTTCACCCGCCTTCTTGTAGATTTCTTCTTTGAAGTCACTGATACAGAAAGTGAAAAAAATCAGCTTATTAGTGATGCTTGTGGGACACCAGCCAACACCACCCATAGTCCTAATCTCTCTATGTTAATGTAAGGGAAAGCTGTGCCTTCAATATCCTATCCAGTTCTTTATCCAGTATTCAGCTCACCTTCTTTTCAAAACTTATTCACATTGTAAATTAGTCTTTCAGGAGGTAGTGTAGCAAAAGCCTTCTTAAGTCCAAGTAAATCATGCTCATGGCTTTCTTCATCATTTTATTTTTTCTTTATTTTTTTTTCAAAATATTCTATTAGTTTTGTTACGTATGATCTCCCTTTTGTGAATCCATGCTGAATATCTTTAATTAAATCATAACTTTCCCTATTTTGTCCCTGATTAGTGTTTCCAATACCTTCCCCACTGCTGAAGTTGGGCTTACTAGTGTTTAATTTCTTTGATCTTCCCTAGAGCTGTTATTACATTAGTCCTCCCATCCAGTGGCATTTTCTCTCCCTCCAAAGATATTTGCTAAAGCTTCCCTGCTCCTTTGCCTCTTCCTGCAAAATTCTGGCATGGAGCCCATCTTTGGTGACTGATTTTGGATCTTAAATTGTATTCCCAATACATTTTTACTGCTTCACCTTTAATTTCATTTGTTAATCTTTCTAATCCTTGGTAGCTGATGTTTCTTGACAACATGGATCTGCTCTTGTTCCTGTTGAAACTAGTAGGAGCAGAAGCCTGGAAGTGCCCAGCTTTGTTGGTTCCAAATGAACTTTTCATTTCTTTTGGAGCGTCTTTTTAAAGGTGGCCTCACCCCAACTTTTGAATAAGTCAGATCAGTACACATATCATCTTAGGAATGTATATAGTCTCCATTGCTGTAGTCTCTGAGGACTTCACAATCTGTAATGTATTTATCCTCACGATATCCCAATTAGGCGGGATGGTGCTGTTATTCCCATTTCACTGATAGGAAGTTGAGGTGCAGAAGGGCTAAGTTTAAGGTCATATGGGTAATCTATGATGAAGGATGAAATTGAACCCAAATCTTTGAAACCCACACTAGCACCCTAACCAGTAGACCATCCTTCCTCTTATGAATCCAAGATCTTTGACTCACAAATTTAGAGGTTGCTTTTGTGTCCTTAGTGTATTTTTGCTAGGTTATATGTATATTCTTTATACTGATATTAACTCATCTTTGAACATCTGCCATTTCCTTATAGAATCACTTCTTCCATTTCTTTTATTCCATACAGGGTCTGCTCCTCCTCTCTCTGAAGTCAATTAGAAGTTTTGCCTTTGCCTTCCTTGAGAGCAGGAGCTAGCCTTGAGAGTCACTGACACTTCTGTCAACAGCGTTATCTTTTAGTTGTAAATTTGGTCCTAACTCGATGTATGCGTATTGTATGCAAAGAATGGATACTCAGAAGAGTATCCATTCATTTTAATGTAACCTTTCAGCCTTAGATTTGGGTCATAGCAGTTCTGCTGCAATGGGTTATAGAAAAGATTCAGCTAAGGGAGGAATCAAAGTAGTTCCTTTGACTGTCTAGATCCCCTGGAATGTATTTCCTCATCATTCTTTAGAAGTCTCAGACTTTCATCAAAGGTATTAAAATAGAAACAAAATATTTGTAATATTCTCTATCTTATTTTATAGATATATATAAACTTAAAATAACCCAAAGAAATGTAAATGCAAAAAGCATTAAAATAAGGTTAGGTGCTAAATTTTCCAAATGGCACAGGAAGAATTTGTCCCATCCCTCCTGTTAACTGCTATAGGAGTCAAGTTACTCTGTCCCTGCAAACTTCCATGGAAATGAACCCCCCTAAGGCTGCAACTTAAACCAGAAAACAGCCACTCTGTCCTTAATTCACCTCATTTTGATTAAAAACTGGTACTGGATATGATATGTAAGATCACACTTACTGCTCTGAGACCCTGGAAACCTGAGCATGATGGAATACATCGGGAGTGGCAGCCTTGACTCTGAATATTTTTGCTTTTGTCAGTTAAAGTCAGACAGTGAATGTTACTGTAATGACATTTTATATCTTCCACTCTGTGTTCTAGTGGAGGGAGCCACAGGTGTTCCACTGGAATTACTCACACATTTGTAGAATTGGACATTCTGTCATTAAATGGACTTAAAACTAAAAAGCCTTTGTCTGTGAAAGGTGACCAATAGAAAGAGACTTTGGATTATCTGATATCCCATAACTTAATCATATGGCTCTTAAGAGTGGGACATAAGCAGCTGTGTCTCACTAATATGCATGCAATATGTGTAAAGTGATATGCTTTAATTCTAAACTTGTTTTTAGCAGGAAGAAAAAGCATTTAGATGAGAAACATTAAGATTCAGCATTAACCATTTTTTTCCTCAGGGCAAAATTATTCATCACCTGATATTTATTAAGGCAGCATTTTTATTTTATTGCTATACACCATAAAGTGTCTTTCTAAACATTCTCAAAGTTTTGTGATAAAGTTTAATAGAGTAGCTAACAGTATTTAACTGGACTTTCAAAATCAATGATTTTGAAAAAGAGTTTATTTTAAAAAACAGAAATGTTGTCAGACAACACAGCTGAAATAACCAGGACAAGCATTCATTTAATTTACTATTTCAATTTAAATATTTTTTATTCATCCTCCCATATTACATAAATTTGATTTCAGTATTGTAGTCTTAATTGTTAGTTTGTGTTGGTTTAATCTCTCTTATTTAAGTGTGTTTGCTTTAATAATATTTTAAAAAAACTAAGACAAAGAAACTGTAGATTAGAGACTTTATTTTCAGGGTAAAATGATACGGATAAGTGAGCGTCAACTGACCAGAAATTATTTGCTTCTGTCTGTTAGACACGTAATGGAGTCATTTAACTAGTCAAATTAGGAGCTGTAGAAATGCACCATGCTTCATTACTGAGTTCGAATGGGCACCATTTTACATTTACGTCAAAAATTATCTCATAGCAAATTAATGTTTTCATTGTGCTGAAAAGTCAAAGCTGTGCAGTGTTAGCACCACCTAGAGGACATAGCAAAATATTTTAAAAATATTTTCAGTTCAAGAAAAACAAGGATGAATATATTATCTTTAAAAACCAAGTATCTTAAAAAAAACCTCTAAAAACTTTCTCGTGTTGTTTATATTATCTGTATCTATATCTATGTCTAAACTAAACCAGATAGTTTAGCTCCATGAACTAAGAAAAAGTGTAATGACATAAATGTATACTTCTGAACTTACAAAGAAATTAACAGAATACTTCAATTCAATAAGTTTGGTACATTATAGGAATAGTGGGTAGTTTTCTTGCTTTATCCAGTTTCACACTGTTCCTTACATTGCAAATTGGTACTTTTGTGAGGTCTTTCTGTGTCTATACTGTTGGCTATGCATTTTACATACAGAAAAGAATTCTTTTTAAATATGAACATTTTCTTTTACTTGGGAAATACTGAAAACATTCTCATTTTAATCTGAGATTTTTACTAAAGTCATTTTGTATCTTCATTAAAAATTCCCAGAAAGCTAAAGAGAAATAAGTTGAGGAGAAAGTAGTTATTTAACAAATTAAATGCAACAATTGGTGGACAACTAGTGAAGATAAAATGCTCAAGTGTACTGAAAGAACCCAAGTGAATGAAGAAAATGAGGGAGAAAATAGAATGCATCTTAAAAATATTTCATCACTACTCTGGGTGGCTCTGATGCCAAAAATGTAAAGAATAGCATAACATTTAAAGCAAGACATTTAAAATGTGGTGCAAATTTTGTGTCTTCAACTTCTAGAATTACATTTTCCCAATGACACATTTGTAAGGTAGCTGACAGTGTAAAACAGAATGTCTTTTGGCTGGGAACACTCAACAGGGAGTGAAGTTACAGTTGACATCTTCGACATCAAGGGTAGATGATAGCAGGGCATGCAGGTTCATACCCAAGTGTTTTGTGATGAAAGAATGTGCCTAAGCTAAGTGCCTTTAGCAACCACAGAATTGTGGCTTATTGCTTTAATCAAACTTTAGGACTTTGTGGAATAAAGTTGAAAAACAATTAGTTAATAAGACTTACATCAGATACTCCCTAGACCATGATCCAAAGACCACCGACGTCAATACGAGTCTGTCCATTAATTTCAATGGCCTATGGATCAGGCCCATAAAGCTCAAACTTGAAAACCCATTAATAGATTTTTAAGGTCAGAAGAGACCGTTAGGATCATCAAGTTTGACCTTCTGCATAACATGGGTCATAGAATTTCACCCAGTAATTCTTGCAATGAAGGGATTTTCATACATGAACAATTGGACCACTCAAGTGACTAGGGAATACTCATTTGAGAGTTTGCAGGATTTGAATGTTTGATCTGACCCTTCCTAAATGTATTTTTACATGTTTTTTTTTAATTGACAAGATTATCTAAACATACTTTTCCAATCTTATTGAATGTTTTATTCTGTGTATCTTAATGAGTTTGCTATTTTAATATTCTTTGAAAGCTTTTATAGAATGAAAACCAACCAGAAAACACTCCATATTTTTGACACAAAATATAATAGCCTAATACAAATATGAGCAAATAGGAGGAAGTGGGACACAATTCATCTGGTATTACATTTATCTCTAACACAAAGGATCATTTATTAATTAAAATGCTGCCTGCCAACTCTATTTTGGAGACAAACATTCCACATAATTGTGTCAAGTATGTAATTTTTGTTAGTATTCTGTATCTTTCGTATTTCAGTGAGATGCTCTTCAGGATCCTGTGATAGTATTGCTTGTGATAGTATTTCCTGGCTAAGTACAGTATTTAAAACACATACTGTGCTGAAAGTTCAAGAATTTGACAGTGACTTTAGGGCCATGCCAAATTGGTAGGCGAAACAACATGCCTGTAAGCATGTTTTCCTTTTGTTCTAGACAAAGCTGTTTTTTTTAATGGCTTAAGCTCATTGCTGAAAAGAAATTCTTTGAAACAGCAAACAAAAAATGTTAAGAGTCTTGTTTACAAGTACTCTGGTGTTTTCTTCTTTAACTGTAGAAACACTTTACCTATTACCATGAATCTTGTCTGCTGAGATGCTTCAGCCTTCATGTTATGTTTACCAAGGCCAGACTAGAGGATCAAATAATTTATAACCATTCCTGTTGGATTTTATGTAATAACTTTGGAACTCATATAAAGTAATGATCCACAAACTCTTTTAATGTTCATTATAAACTATGAAATATTTCTCAGAACCATTGCAATTATGTGACCAGACATAACTGTTTCACACGTGAGTAAATACAGGGAGGTTTAACATAACTTTATTATCTTCCTGTCTTTTCTCTCATTGATGTGATAATGCTGTTTTAATATTTTCCTAAAGAAAAGTTAAGTAATTTCAGAATCTCCGTTGAGGCCTAGTTTATTGGTTTTTGTAATAGAGCAGTCAAAAATAATTATATTTATGATTAAACCAACACTAGTAAATGTTGTGTCTGAATAGGAGTAAAATACCCCAAAAGCTTTATATAATTGTAGATGTTTTTGTCACTATTTCTATGGAATTTTTGTGCTACATAAAGTTGATAAAAGGAAATATTGAGGATCCATCTATCTAGCCATTTATTCTGTGCTCATCAGCATAGTATCAACGCTCCTTACTAGGGGACAATCTGATTTTTATTAGATATGAAAGTGTTAATGGATATGGAATGGGAAAACCACTTACAATCTCATGCAGTAACAGTTCACTGATTATTTCGGGGAAAATACCTCCCTCAAAGGAAAAACCCATGAATGAAGAAAAGTTCTCAACACAGAGGAGAAGATCACCTTGTGGTGTTTCCTGTGCCTCCCACTCTTGAGGAAGAGGGTTTAGGAGATCACAGAGAGGGGGAAAGGGTGAGGTCTATAAATCTGGTGGCACTCATGGCTCCCCAGGAAAACCAGCCTACATACCTGGAGATCCAAGTCTCCTCACAGTGCTCATCTTAGGAGTAATACTGCTGTTGGGTTTCCCCTTGAAGTTTGTAAAATAGGAGATGAAGATGCAATGGTCAGTTACTGCTCATTGCACCAGCAGTTCCTCCTGTGTAATTGTCAAGCTGTACAGAGGGGAATGTGCCACAGAAAGAGGTTGTTCCTTGACCCTGCCACCTGAGACCAAACAGCCCCAATACATGGCTGTGTGTTTCATGCATGTGGGTTATACTTGTGTCAGTGGCCATTTGGAGCATGCCACATGTGACAGTACGTAGTGGAGTTGTTTGAAGTCATCCTTTAATTCTGCCATATGAATGAAGTACCCACACTGCAGACCTTCTTTACATTGGCTATTCAAAAAGCTTGGAATAGTTAGAATGAGAATTAAAGCTGGACAATATAATTATTTTGTATTTGTATTATAGGAATGCAGAGATGTCCCAGTCAGAAATGTGGCCCCTTTTTGAAACTTGGAAGGCATTTCAGACTATATGTATGCTTAATCTTGTATGGTTTACCCAGACAAAAGTCATGTCACTCTAGTGACCATTTTATCAAAATAAAGGCTTCAGGATCACCCACTGTGTTTGTAATTGGTGAAATTCACCCCAGTATAGAGGACTCATTCCCCTTTGAGAGAAAGGGAGAAACGTGGGTAGATTTACCTTATTATCCCTTACCTGTGACAAAATGAGCCTCTGTACTGTGTCTGAATAAGCTGGCCTGGAGAGGCATGTACAATATGGGTGTAGAGCTGTAAAGGGTTCAGTAGATTTGATTCAATTGCGAGAACGCATAGGAATTTCAGCAGTTTTTCCAGCCCATAGGTTGGAATAGCAGCATTGAAGGCCCTCACTGCAGCCCCACAACCTTCCAGGGGACTGAATGGTTTAATTCCATCCCCCAATTTCCTGCTTCACTCCTTTTACTCTGGCTTTGTGCAGTGAGAGGTAAATTTCATGCATTGAAAGGAAGGAAGAGAATTCATAAATGTTATTTTCATGAGTCAGCCAAAGCGATAAGTGGTGAAGCACAGAAGAGCCATGAATCAGTTAGGCATGGTCATTCCTAAAGTGAGAAAATAATTTGTTTATTCCACACAGTCCCTTTGCTGTGTGTTATATGTGTAGAACATTCCATTCTCTTTAAGTTTTAAATTAAAATGATTTTATTTTGCCTTATGAAATGCTAATGCATTAAAGTATTATTCTGCTTGTCCTTTTGCTGGTAGAAAAATATGGTGTGACTAATGACACGATGAGATAATATATTCGTGAGGTCCAAAGGATGGTTGTATTAAAACAATGTACTCATTCTCACTTAAGACATTTAGTGTAGCTTTGTACAACTTTAAACATTAATCAATTTCCAGTTTACAAATTTCCACATGCTAAATTTGAAATTTTCAAATTTAAAGAGAAACTGAGATTTTTCACCAATAACATTTCACTTTCACTAGCGAAAACTTTTTTTTATCATTACAAATGGCATATTTTGCCTAAGAACAAATCACAATTGTTGACTTGTCTCCCAAATGAAAATTTACCCCTTTTGTAAATAAATTTCTCAGTTTTGGCAGTGAAGACCAACTTTTAGTTTTTCTGGAAAACTATGAAAAATTCAAAACCAAACCACAAAATCATTTCACTTGTTACAAACTATTCAAAGTATGATTTTCTCTCAAGTTCTGAAATTTGTTTTCCACATCTCTAGGCAGGCTTTAAAGTCATGTTAACTTGTACAAGAATAAAATAGGTATTGTACTGGAACAGGCAACTCTGGAGTCTTGGCTGGTACAAATGGAACCTGCACAGATTGGGTATTAAGATATTCTAAAACACAATAAAGGGTAAAGCACCAAACTTCCATAGCCATAGACAAAAAGAATAAGGCTTCATGCAGCCAAAGCTTATATACAAACACTTTGTCGCTGTCATCAGAGCTATTTCTCTCCAAACTTCCAGTCCAGTTTCCTAGGATTTCCCTTTAGGACTTCTTCCATCCTAACCTCCTAGTTCTTTTTGCTCACAGAAACTCTTTTTTTTACTATATGACTGTTGAAGCTAATTACTTTCCTACCCCATTTCCCACTCCAGCTAGTATGACTTGGCAGTCCTTTCCCTGCATGTTATAGCAAGGTTTTGTACCTGACCTTGGAATGATTCAGCAGAAGACTCCTGCATTTCTATATAGGTTTTAGCTGTGAAATGCCTGCTGAATAACGTGTCTGGAAGTCCAGTGACTGCTAACCTATGCATAGCAGCTGTATAGGTCTGATTCACACAGCTTTCCTCTCATGCACCTAAGCATATGTTGTAAAGAGAGTTTGGCCCCAAGTATTTTAGATTGTTATTATAATATTAGTATTTTAAGAGACTTTGCGTTGCCTGGCATGTGAAAACTATATTTTCATTTGGATGTAAAAGAAACTAAAAGTACAACCTCCCCCCCAAAAAACCCATTAGCACTAGCATGAGGAGTAATGTCAGTGTTATGATTCACCTAGGGGTTACTTTATATTATTGTCCTTAGACTTACTTGAGAGAAAGCTACAGCTTTTTCTTTAGAATCAAGACTATTTAAAACAAAATGATCATATTTTCTGTGATACATTACTTTGTAAGAAATTGTATCAGAGCATCTTTTTGAATAAACCTATCCATTATATAGAGTGTATAATTCAAATTTGAAACAAAAAAAAATTTAAACAATCTTTTAAACATCAGTATTATGTTGGATTCCTTTTTAAAAGAATATTATTCACAGTCATCTCTTTTATGTTGTTATTATTTCAGTTATAAAAACTGAAATCAATTGTCTTTAAGTCTTAGTATTCTTTCACCATCGATGTACACAGACTTGTTGACCGTCAATATTGCTGAGTGTACAACTGGCACACTTAGGTTAGCTCGTCTGAAACACTGTCTCTTGAGATTCAAAGGCTGTCATTGCTGTCTAAGTGGCAGAATGATAATACATCTGCACTCTCTGTATGTGACACTTAACTGTCATGTGGCTTTTTCAATGGACAGCAGTGCCTGTCATTTTGCTGTGAGACCCAACATAAAGTGTACATCACCCTTGACACAATATAAAGTGCAATGCATAAGGGAGGTTATTCCAGGTGTCTACGGAATTTGAGTGCTTTGTTTTGATAGGCAATATTAAACAATAGCATTCTCTAAGGGCTAAATGTTGCTCTACTACATTGGGAGTAAATTCACAGTAGCTTCACTGACCTTAAAGGACCTGCTCAGACTTCAATAGGTCAGAGGATTAAAAGGCCAAAAATTCAATGATGTATTTCAACCAGTAAGTGTTGTTATGGGTATGGCCTGAGAGCCAGGGTGTAGTTTTAGAGAATACTTGGCCCCATGCACCCCCCAATCCCACACAGATGTCTACTGCTCCTAGGCAGAATAATTTAAATGAGGAAATTCCATGGACTTACTCTGGATTTACATTGTTGTAACTGAGGGAATTTGCACAATAAGAAATCATATAAATGGGCATTTAATATATCCTGGGCTATTGTTAGTAGATATTTAACTTAAAGAAAGGGAAGTTTTTTGATTTTTTTCCTTTCAGCCTTCTGCTTCATGCCTCACAGTATACTCTAACTCCTCACACTAATTCATAATGCTTAATTATAAGGTGGCAGTCACAAAAGAAAGATTCAGATTGTTCAGTGAAAATGTGAAGTTACTTTATTCATCATTCTCATCACTTTTGGAAGTACCAATCAAAAACAGATGAAATATTTTCCTAAACTATTTAGAACCTGCCTTCCTTCTAAGGAGTGTTTCAGAGTTGCCACTGATGTCTGCAGATGTCATTTGGAATGAATGCAGGATCAGACCCTAAAAGTTCGTTTTTGTTGATGATGGTTATTAAGCAGTAATTCAAATGACAGTCAGCGGCAGCAGGGAGTGATTATAGTGTTGCAGGACTAAGGCCACCAAGTGTTGAGTGCCCTTAACTTCAAAACTTCTGTAATAAGAGGGTTATATTTCATCTCAATGGCTCCTTACTAACCATTGAGCAATTAGACAATTTTACCAAATCTTATCCTTTCTTAGACTGTAAATTGTTTGGGGCAAGGCCTTTTGTATATTTCCACAACAAGACCCTGAGCTTTCCAGGGAGCTCTGGGCATTACTGCAATGTAAATAAGAAATAACAATAATGGTAGTCTAGGCCCACGTCCAGACTAACCCGCGGCATCGGCGGGTTAAAATCGATTGCTCGGGGATCGATATATCGCGTCTAGTCTGGACGCGGTGTATCGATCCCCGAGCGCGCTTACATCAATTCCGGAACTCCATCAACCCGAACGGAGTTCCGGAATCGACACGGAGAGCCGCGGACATCGATGCCGCGCCGTCCAGACTGGTGAGTACCTCGATTTTAGAAATTCGACTTCAGCTACGTTATTCCCGTAGCTGAAGTTGCGTATCTAAAATCGATTTTAATACCTAGTCTGGACGTGGCCTAGAGGAGTTAGTGGAAGACAGCTTTGAGGATCAGATTCTTATAGATTAAGTGATTAGTCCACTTAAAAGTGTCCCAATGTTCCTCTTGGCAATTGATACGAATGTGACTCCCATGAAAGTATTTTCTATTTGCATAAAAATTAATCATAAGGTGAAATATACATACAATGCAAATTCCATTTTTCCTAAAGATCTTATGAAAATTTTATAGGTAAAAATACCTATTTCAGGATTTGTAAGCACAATTAGAGTTGGTTAACCTTTTTTTTTTACAACAAATATTTTATGCTATATGAGTGCTATTAGGAGGCAAAGCTTGAAAGTTTTAGCAAAATATATTTTACACAATGTATTTATAATATTGAAGATTGCAGTGGAACTGGCTGAATTGGTAAGTATAGATTTCTCGCGTAGTTGTTGATAGCCCTATGGTGAAAATACACTCTGTACTGATTCTCACTGGGGACTATATTATTAAAATATATAAATGTAAAAATTGACTTTGGAAATTAAAAAATAAATTATACCTATAAATCAGGGATAGCTGATAAACTAATAAATATCTATCACTATTATATCTCATTATTTCCCAAAGATATCTGAAAGGCACTTAATTGCAACTCAGTAATCAATTATTCAATTAACTCTCTTCTCATCAAATATATATTTGATACAGTTTTGTGAAGCTTGGGCTCTAAAAGGTTTATATTGATTGCAAGTTTTAAGGCCACATGTTTCAGTTATTGGATCTGTGCAGTCAGTTTGACATCTCAGGTTCACTAGTAGTGAGTTTCAAAGATGGTTAGAATCAGGAAGTTGATTTGCACTGTCTTTTAAAATCATTTCCTAGTAACTATCTGACAAAAGTGAGCTGCTTATGTAACACGTTATTCAAAAATTATTCAAAAGTCTCCAGCTGCTTTGTGTGTGTGGCTTATATAATGCTTTGGGCTGACTGTGAGCAACTTTTTGCAGGTACTCACTATTCGTGATGCTTTGGTTAGAACTACTCAGGAAACGCCCTACAAAACATTTTTGTAGGACTTTGCCGCTTTGTCGAAATCTAAATATTTTACAAAGGCATTTAGAGATCAAGGAAGTTCTACGGAAACCCAGGCAGGAGTTAGACAGAAACCTGCCTAGTTTCCTGCCAGCTCACCACTGACTCCTTGGCAGCTCACATCAGCCTGCAAAGGGGGCTGCAGAGGATCTGAAATCCTGGAATCTCTGGCTCCCAGGATCATGGCTCCAGAGTACCTATCTTTATTCCCTCAGATAATTTCAATTTTTTTTATTTTGTTCCTAATTGAAACAAAACCAAATTTTGAAATTTCAAAATCCTCTACAAAATGAAGTTTTCTTTCTCCACCCAGCTCCAGTGGTGGTGAATTGTGATTAGTCAGCTAAGTTTCATGATGTTAATTCTGTTATTTCATTGGATGTGTGTGAAAGCAATTTGGGAGGGAATACTCACATGTCTGAATCTAAGTTCAATTTCCACAAATATGCCTGTATGTTTGAAGTTTACTTTTTACAAACACTCATGCCAGGAAAACCCTATTGCTCAAATGTTCATGGGAAGTTAGCACAAAACGTGTGAGTATAGATGAAGCAAATCTATTTAAAAATTCACCCGGTTCTAGTATTTTTTTGGATGCAAGAGTTGTAAAATACAGCCAAATGCTGCTCTCATTACTCCCACAGTCACCGTGTGAGAGTAGAATGAGCAGTATTTATACACAGGCAGCAATCAATTGGGCCATATCCTGGGGTGCACTTGATGTGCGCAGTGTGTAGGTCAGAAGTGTACATGTCCAAAGATGGCTTAAAGCTTTTGCTTTTTCCCAGTCATTTTGCTGCTGTGGCAGGGTTGTTCTCCATGCATGGAGTTAGAGAAGCCTAAAAGCTGCTCTAATTCATGCTAGCTGCAACAGGCTCAAAGGACCAAAACCACAACTGAGGATTTAACTGGCACTAAGGCATTCTGACCACATTCCCTTTTCCCTGCTATACTGGTAGTAGTGTGTGTAACGTAGGGTGACCAGATAGCAAGGGTGAAAAATCGCTATAGGGAGTGGGGGGTTAATAGGCAATTATATAAGACAAAGCCCCAAATATCGGGACTGTCCCTATAAAATTGGGATATCTGGTCACCCTAGTGTCACGAAAGGTCATTGGTTTTTTGCTACTGCTGGATCAGCCTTACATTGGAGTGATCTCCCTGGGCCTGAGCTACAATGTCTTTAGGGCAAGACTCCACTAACCGTGCATGAAAAAGCAACTACCACTGTGCCAGAAAGTCTACCCATTAACTTTAATGTGAGGTAGTTAGATTATCTGCCTTAACATCAAAGCCCAGTGACTACATGGGTAGATAATTTTTGGTAGGGGCAAGAAAGGGTTGTTTGTTCTTTTATTAAAGCAAGTAATAATAGTTCTGAAATACTTTTTAATCAAAAGTTAAATGTCCTAACCTTAGATTTTCTAATAGACCACTCTCTTCATCACAGAAGGAAACAATTGTACAAAGAGATTCTTGCATTTTTGTGCTCCAAATGGTCAGAGAACACTTACTGCGTAAAGACTGGTCTAGCGGGGATGAAATTGACAGCTTTCCTTCAGTGGAGCTTTCTCTTGTTGATAGGGTGATTTGTAAGTATATGAGGGTAAGATTGTTAAATAGTGATGATATACATAGAGGCAAAACCCCTGAACTGTGTTGCAACAACTTGCTAGGTTTCTTCTAGTTGTCTGTTATTATATCAAAAGAGGAGAAGCGTAATCTTTGAAGGTCTATTAAATGTGTTTGATATAGAGTGTACCAAAATATTCATTTCTGGCAACTCTTAACAATCTTTTTGGTATTTAGATTTTGTTGAGAGTGTGCTTCAGTGTCTAATAGATTAATTTGGTTCTTTGGAAAAGGTCTTTATGGGATGTTTAACTGTTGCACTCATTATTGAATAAACAGTATTTTCTTCATGTAAAAACAGCAAATTTTTTCCTCTTAAAAGACATTCATAATCAAGATATTAGCAAACAGGGCTCCCCCCGGCCCCCGAAAAATATCATAAATAGTCTTGGTATGACCTTGTTAATGCAGGAACACTTTAGTAATCTGTGCCTAATGATTTTTTACATTAAATCACAGCTTGTGTTGGACCCTTGTATGTCACAGTAATTTAAGAACAGTCATTTTGCACATTCCGATCCCATTATGTTACATTGTTACTGAATAAAGACTGGTATTATGTTGCTCCTATAAAGGGCAGAAGTGGCCTGAATTTTATCTGCTGAACGAATCAATGTGGATTATGTCAGCTGAAAAGAATTGTGGACTGTAGTCTCCAACAGATGGGGGAGATTTTAAAAATGTATCTGTTTGGTTCTGAATACATCAGCTAAGATAATACCTTGTGGTGACTGAAAAGTAGTTTTTCTCTTTTTTTTCAATGAAGACTGTACCAATTATCATTTCAACATAAAGTATTAGGAGATCAATTGGGAACTGAATGCCATTTCCTAATGTTAATACAGTGTTTTATTTAAGCTGCCTTGACAGGCTGTCTAGGCTGTGGGAAAAAGACTGAGCAAATAATGAGTAAAGGGTTTAGAAAAAAGACAGAGGGTGGAGTTTGGCAAACGATGTGAGCTATTCATCAACAACTCAACAAGGATGATGGAAATAATAAGCACTCCTTAAAGAAAAGGGGAAAGGATTTTTTTTAAAGAAACAGTTTCCTTTAAAAAAAAAAAGGCATATTCAACTCTAACTTTGTATTACTTTCTGATTAGCTGATTTTAAACTTCCTGGAATCAGAAAATGCTTCCCTTTGAAATGGATAGTATGCATTTAAACAGTGTACATTCTTTAGCAATCAGTTTAAAAAAAGTGTCTAATTTCCTGTTCATTCGTGCAAATTTCTTACCATGTGGCATTGTCATTTAATATCTAAAGTACATTAATGCGGTTCTTTAACACAAAAACCCTCAGACAAATCCCCTGTGTGAAATAATTTGTGTGAACTTTGAACTGACTGAATAAAATCAAGATCCTATTATGCCTTTTATTTATATGGTACAGAAAACCTTTGAAATATAATACTAGCACAGATACAACATACACATCCAGTATGATGTTTAAAATAAAATAACTTTCTTACATTTTTGAAGTGTTTCC
Organism: Gopherus evgoodei; assembly: GCF_007399415.2. Lineage (NCBI taxonomy): Eukaryota > Metazoa > Chordata > Testudines > Testudinidae > Gopherus > Gopherus evgoodei. Next base: position 22,012,210 of record NC_044333.1, read on the forward strand.
CCGCTATTTAGATATTTTATGGTACCTCTGAAAAATATTTACCTTAGAAATCAATAGGCTATTCTAATATTATTGTGTTCCAAGTTGCTACATTTCTGTTCAGCAGATATAATTCCACCATCTGTAAAGTTCTAGATTTTATAATATTTATAAGCTGTTTTTAATCTTTTTTCACTGCCATGTTCTGTCCTGAAATGTCAAAGTGTGCAGAATAGGTTTTGGAATTAACATGACAGTTAAGAAACTTGGCAAGGTTTTACAACAGATTGTGACATTAACAAAATACAAAGCAGAATGGTGAAATTAACATTAATGTAGGCTTGCAGACACTATAAAAATCTATATGTCCATGATCGCAAAACTAAAAATAGGGGTCTTTTTTATGTTGATGCCATTAAATACAGATCTTTACTATGAAAAGAAATTTCCATATGAAAAGCAATTTACTAAAAAGTAATGCTGTAATCCTGTCTCTGTACTGAACAACGGGTTTATGTGTCCTAGGTCAAGTAGGCATATGGTTATTTTTGTTTGCTGGTGTCGTTTTAGGCTTTTTTAATCTGTGATGAAACTGCTCTGAAAGCACCAATATTGTTTTTCAACAGCTGCAAAAGATACAATAGGATAGATGTATTGATAAGTGGTGATTAGTGCCTCCTGTCCTACTAAAGTTGGGTGATGGAAGCACTCAGTACCTTCCAGGATTGACATGGCTTTGTTTTGCTGTGGTATCTTAGTGTATGCTGTTTTAGAACTGTGTAATCCGTCAGAACTGCAGAATTTTAGAAATATTCAGTCTTACAAAACCTGGAAATATTGAGTGCCACATAGATCAAAAGAAGAGTTAAGATGTTAGGGAAACTAGCAAGAAAAAGATGCTAAGACTATGCAACATTTTCAAATTTAAAATTTTCTGTTGGAATTTTCAAGTGGTCACCAACTCAGAGCCCACTTCAGCAGAAGTCTGAGAGTGTTGTCTGCAAAGGCTTTACAAGCTGCAACTGTTTGGCACTCACAGTATCTACTCCTGATACTACAGGCAAAACTCTCTCTATTCATCACCACTGATATTATGCTCTAGCTTTGTCATACACGGAATATGAAGATGTAGCTTCTCTTCTGACCCTCAAGTGGTTTATATGAGTGAATTGTTATATGCTGCACTGCACAAAAAGAAAAGTTATGTATAGTATTTACCTTACAGAGGATTCACAGAGGTTGACTTTCAGGAATGCTAGCATACTGTTTAGACTTCAGTCTCAGAATGGAGTCTGAGACTAGCATTTCCAGGTTTTTCACCTTGCTATTATCCATCAGCTCAGACCTCAAACCTAATTACTTACCAGAAAGTGCAAGCGCATTTATTATTACCCTTACCTATACCATGCACAGAGTCAGGCCCTTAGCTTACTCATGCACAACAGAGGCAAGAGCTTTTGTGACTGCATGGCACAGTTCAACAAAGTTTGATTTTCAGGGTTGGCCCTTTCCAGGCCACATCACTTATCTTGTCATAATGCTTTGTCGACCCTTTCTTTGAACACTGTTAACATTTTTTTTTTACCTGGGGTTTCTGACTCAGACACTGATTGGGCAAAGCAAGTGCAGATGCCAGTTTCAGTATTCCCTTATGTGAATGTAAGTCATCTAATGCAATCGACATATTCATCTCACAGCTACAATGGAACAGCATGGATTAATCTGTACTTTCTCTGCTCTTAATCAAGTTGGGGAAGGAGGAAACGTTCATGTCACAAATGTGGGTATCTATTAGAGCTGGACCTAAGCTGCAATGTTGAGGTCCAGAACCAACTTCCTTGGAAAGTAGAGGTCTGTAGATCAAGGATCAATTCTGCACATTATGAGGAATGCAACACCTGATCCTGGGATTTGGTGTATGCCCATCTCTGGTATATATAACCCACAACCTTGGGTGCAGACACGTGCTGCTGCATGGAGATTAGGGGAACTAGTTTTAGTATTACATTTTTATTAGGTTAGATAGCTGATCTATTTCTTCATAAGGGGAGCCCAATTTTCAACCCCATAGGTCATCTGAATCCTATATTTGGTTTTTCACATCCCCCAAGAAACATAAATATCTGTTTTAAATGCTTAACTGTCAGTTTGAATGTCCAACTATAGAACTTGGACATCCTGTTAATTGTTTAAAATTTGGGCCTTGTATTTTCTTCACATTCTGATCTTCTGTCGCTTGATTCTTGACCATGGTCTTGTCCTGCACTACATCTTTTTATCCTCATGAGCAGCAACAATCTTCAGGATGCCAGATGCGTCTCAAATAATTTCACTTCACAAGAACAAGCTCAAAACCAGGCTGCAGTAGCCTTAGGGAAAAGGAACTCAGCCTGGTTCTAGGCATTCCCTCAACAGCCAAGAGCCTAGAGCAAAATCTTGCTCAGGTGACACAGACACTAATCAAACCCAAGAGTGTCACCCTTCCTCATAAGTTTCCCTCTTGCAAACATTAACTTTGCATCAATTTCTCCATTGGAATGGAATGAAATTATATTGGTCTGAGTTCAAAAATATAAGCTACCTCAATGAAATACTTCTTCATGAGTTGAACTTATTTTCACATGCCCGGTTATTGTATTGTTGAGGAGTGCCTGCTGTTTTCCCTATCTTCTTATCTTGGGAGATATCCTGTTTTGTTGACAGTTTAATGCATAGTATGAGGCATCCAGCAAACATCTATGTCTTGCCAACTTAAAAAATGGGATCCTCTGTGGCCACGGGGACAGAACTTGCCTCACAATAAATTAATGGGCTAGCATATATAAAAGCAAATACAGCTGATTTCATCTATATGACTATCACTGCAACATCTCCCACCAGGTTCTCTCTTCTCTCTCTAAGGGTATGTCTACACTACCCACCGGATCCAGCGGGGATCGATTTATTGCATCTAGTCTAGAAACTAGGCTAAAAAAAATCTCTAACCAGGCTATTAGGCTTAGCCCTGGTCTACACTGGGGGTGAGGGGCGGGGGGGGGGGCAAATCAATATAAGTTTCACGTAGCTGAAGTCGACGTACTTTGAGTGACTTACTGTGGTGTCTTCACTGAGGTGAGTTGACTGCTGCCCCTCCCCCATCAACTCTGCTTGCGCCTCTCATGGCAGTGGAGTACAAGAGTTGATGGGAGAGGGCTGGGGGCTAATCTAGATGCGATAAATCGATCCCTGCTGGATCGATTGCTGCCTGCCAATCCGGCGGGTAGTGTAGACATACCCTTACATTTTTTTTTCACCTATACAGTGTTACTCAGCGGCTGAGCTGCTGACCTGCATGTATTATGGCCAAAAGTCAAGGCCAGGAGAGCTACCTACCTGTTGAACCACAAGGATTTATACAAAGGGTCAGATAGAGCTTTCAAGCTGTGAGTTGCTGACCTCCTGATTGGAGCATTAGTACAAATAAGACGCCATGCCATCCCATTTCAGTAAATGCTGATGTGAAATCTTGTAAGTGGAAATCACGTATAAACAATTAAAGACAAGCCCTGCCAAAGAAAGTTTTCTAATTCAATATGAAAAATAAAAATCAGAGGCACTAGGAAAGGCTGTGTAATTTACTTGTTCATAATAGCAGCAATATGCATTTGAGCTCCATTGGCCTGAATCAGAAATATATTCAGAGTCCTGCAAACTTAGGCCTTGATCCTATAAAAACTTAGATGTGTGGTTTACTTTACTGCCTGTGTTCTCAATGGGCCACTTGCTACATGTAGAGTTAAACGTGTCGAAGGCTTGGAAGGTTCTGGGTCTTTGGCAGAAATTTTTTCAAATGCCAAACCAGTCATAAAGACTTTGGTGGAATGGAAGAGATGACCCAGTGGCCTGGGAAGGGGAATGTCAGGCTTCTGAGAATACCTGCCTCCCCCTTCAGACTGCTGAAGAATTTCTCACAATGGCAAAACTATCTCAGACAGGTCATGATTTTTAGTGTGACCCCAGCTGGGGGTGCTATGGGCAAAGGCGAAGAAGCAACCTTGAATAGAATGGAGCAGGACTACAGAGACAGGGTCCTATACAGGCAGTTGCTGAGTCTCACTATTCTGCACATTTACTTAAAGTTGAGCGTGTATTACAGCACTGATTAAACTACTAATAATAAGTGATTTCAGTATGTTTTGTTTTTCTCTAAAGGAAGAAAAAAGCCTGAGGAAGGAATTTGTGTATGTGACTCAACCTTTGGGAAACTCTGAGACTTTTCAAGCTTCCTGTTGCAGGCAGGTATAATTCTGGGCCGTTTGTTCGTTTCAGGCATACTCATGTGACTAAGGCACTGGCCTGCCTTTTGAGGGGTGCAGAGTTGCACTAGCCAGTGGGAGCTCTGGGAGGCATTGTGCCTCACAGGGCTCCCAGGCACAGAGAGAATACCCTTAAGGCATTGCTGTGGTCCTGTGCCCTCCCTGCCCCTCTGGTAATGGCCAGCATCGCTAGCCAGGAGCTGCCCTTAAGCCCAGTCTTACCATTTCATTGGTGTCATTGTGGACTTGGAGTGTAAATTTCCTTTACTTAAGTTTTTGACGGCATTGAAGGGAACTATTGAGGAATGAGAGAGTGAGATATGGGAACAAAGGACAGCTTTATTCAAGACATCTGCGTGGATCTGAGACTGGTCCGGCATTTTCACAGTGGGTGCTTATTGTAGCTTAATACGATAACTCTTTTTAGCTGGTTTTGGTTAATAGCTGGAAATCTGTAGATGACCACAAGAGGGAGCCCAGAACCTGCAAACAAGAAGAAGAACCAAGTTTAAAAAAATGAAGTCTGAAAACTGGAAGTTTACCTTTACATACTGGGCCAAATTCATCCTGGGTGGGACTACCAGGGCTGCACTAGAATTACAGCAGGGATGAATTTGGCCTGTTGGATGTAGCATAGTGATTTGCAAAACATTCTAGGCTGTAATTTAAGCTTTTTGGAAGAGAAGAAACAAAGTCTCTGGTTATGGAGTACTGAGAAGTGAACTGCTTAGGAAACTGCACTTGCGTAAGAGTTTAATTGTGAGAAGGTTATTCCCCCCTAGCTGAGTTATTTATGAAGAGGAAGAATGGAGAATAGTTTTGTTCTTGACAAATATCCACCTTTTCTATTAAGATAACAAAGAAAACACCCTGCGACTTCTTGACATCATTTAATGTCTCTTTCCCTCCTCTCTACTGTGGTTCCAGGAGGACATTTCCTTTTTGGTACTTTGGCATCAGCCTTTCCTTATCTGCTCTTACTCTCCCAGCATGGAATTACTTTTGGAGACAGCCTAATACTCTAGGCTCCTGTTACATATAGCACTGCCCCTATCATGTGGCTACTGCAGGTTTATAGGTGATTTCATTGTCATGCTGTATGTGCATACTTGTGAATTGGTAAGTAGACAAGCCCACTTTTTCACTGAGAAGAAACATTAGTGTGATCATCAAATATGTTAACTCTCTGGATCAGATATCTGTGCAATCCAAAGGATTTGCACAGAAAGAACTTTGTGACTATGTTACAAAGTGTAGAGTATCCTTTTTAACATTTCTCATTCTGTTGGGATGTTCCATTGTCTTTTATACTGCACTTAGTCTATTCCACACTTCCTCTGTGAAAGAGCTTAGTTTTCACATTATATTTCACATTATAAGGATCATTTTTCCAACCCTGAGTCTTTCTTAGGTACATCCCACTAATGTCAGCTTCTTTCAAGTTACAGTAGTTTCAATTTCTCCTCTAGTCCATTCTCTTCCCAACACCACGTAAAACATAAACAAAAAGCAGCATTATAAAAGTATGAATAGACAATAGAAAGTAATTTTACCTCACAGCATGTCTGAATATATCAGACACTCTTTAAACAACTGTGTTTTTAAAGGTATGAGACAGTTAACATTTTCTGAGCCTGATTCAACCTGGAATTACATCAGGGATGAATTTGATCTGTCTGGATTTTACAGTACAGTGTCTGCTTTTTAATAATTTTCATTATTATTCTAATATACATGTGTATTTTTAAAAATATTTGCTGTAGTATCCTCCTTGCTGTGAGTGCCTGGAGCATTCCCCTGGCATTAACTAAGAGGTTCTTACATCACCCTCATCTTTGTGGTATCAGAGCACCTTTCAGTGGTGCATTAAGCGAGGTAGGTAACCTCTGTCACCTGTAGTTTGCTCTAGTATCCACTCCCCAGGGGGAGAAGTGTGCATGCAGTGTCATTTTTTGTTACACTTAAAACATCAGCAAGAACTGTGCTTTTTTGTTAGAGGCAGCATAGTGATGCCAAACAATTTATTATTATTCATTTATTATTTTTCTTATATAATATCAATATATTGGCATTTTTATAATCTATGCTAGTTAGAATTAGGGAATTATGTTTCTAATGCAGCATGTTTATTATTTTTTAATTCCCTTTATGGTGTAATTAACCATTAATAGACCAATTTACCAAGACTGTGCGTACATCCAGACACAAAGGCCATTAGTGTGGATGAAACACAGGATCTTCCGCACCAAAAGTACTTGCCTACACCACTTGAAGTAAAGGGAAACTCCTTTACCTGTGATAAAGTAGCAGGCTGCATCAATTCTGGGACCAACCACTAGGTGGGCACCACTAGGCCAATGTATTATATTAACAGTCTTGGGCCTGGTCTACACTACGCCTTTATACCAATTTTAGCAGCATTAAACCGATTTAACGCTGCACCTGTCCACACAACGGGGCCCTTTATATCGATATAAAGGGCTCTTTAAACCGGTTTCTGTACTCCTCCCCGATGAGGGGAGGAGCGCTGAAATCGGTATTACCAAATCGGACTAGGGTTAGTGTGGCCGCAAATCGACGGTATTGGCCTCCGGGCGGTATCCCACAGTGCACCACTGTGACCGCTCTGGACAGCAATCTGAACTCGGATGCACTGGCCAGGCAGACAGGAAAAGCTCCGCGAACTTTTGAATTTTATTTCCTGTTTGCCCAGCGTGGAGCTCTGATCAGCACGGGTGGCGATGCAGTCCCAAATCCAAAAAGAGCTCCAGCGTGGACCATACGGGAGATACTGGATCTGATCGCTGTATGGGGAGACAAATCTGTTCTATCAGAGCTCTGTTACAGAAGATGAAATGCCAAAGCATTTGAAAAAATCTCCAGACAGAGGCCACAGCAGGGACTCAGGATGGTGCTGCGTGACAAGCGTAACGGAAAGCCAGAGAATCAAATGGACGCTTATGGAGGGAGAGAGGGGGGCTGAGGACTCCAGCTATCCCACAGTCCCTGCAGTCTCTGAAAAGTATTTGCATTATTGGCTGAGCTCCAAATGCCTGTAGGGTCAAACATAGTGGTTCAGTGTATAGCTCGTCAGTTTACCCCCCCCCCCCCGTGAAAGAAAAGGGAAAAAAATTGTTTCTTGACTTTTTTATATGTCACGCTATGTCTACTGCATGCTGCTAGTAGACACGGTGCTGGGGCAATGAACAGTAGCACCCTCTCCCCTCCCCTCCTCGGTGACAGATGGTACAATATGACTGCTATCTATCATCATCATCAGCCCGTGAGTGCTCCTGGCTGGCCTCAGGTGAGGTTGGCCGGGGACGCCTGGGTAAAAATAGGAATGACTCCCGGTCATTCCCAGTAGATGGTACAGAACGGCTGGTAACTGTCTTCATCATAGCAACTGGGGGCTGAGCTCCATCAGCCCCCTCCTTTCATGTCTAAAGAAAAGATTCTGTACTGCCTGAACTATCATAGCAGCGGGATGCTGGACTCCTCTTCCCCGCACCATTTAATGTCCTGCCTGGACTATCATAGCAGCTGGAGGCTGCCTCCCCCTCATTTTATCTCACTAACAAGTCAGTGTTTCTTATTCCTGCATTCTTTATTACTTCATCACACAAATGGGAGGACACTGCCATGGTAGCCCAGGAGGGTTGGGGGAGGAGGGAAGCAACGGGTGGGGTTGTTGCAGGGGCACCCCCTAGAATGGCATGCAGCTCATCATTTCTGCGGGATCTGACACAGAGCGGCTGTGCTCTCTGGTTCTCTAGTATACTTGCCTCATATTCTAGGCAGGATTCACTCTATTTTTAGATAAACCATGAAGGAGGGAATGACCCGGGGGTCATTCCATTTTTGTCTTTGCGCCCCCGGCCGACCTCAACCAGGGACACCCATGACTGCAGCAAACGGTACAGAACAACTGATAACCATCATCTCATCGCCAATTTACAATGGCATGGCAGACGGTACAGAACAGCTGATAACCGTCTCTGCTATCTTGCAAAGGCAAATGAACGCTGCTGTGTAGCGCTGCAGTACCACCTCTGTCAGCGGGATCCAGTACACATACAGTGACAGTGACAAAAGGCAAAACAGGCTCCATGATTGCCATGCTATGGCATCTGCCAGGGCAATCCAGGGAAAAAGGGTGCGAAATGATTGTCTGATTGCTTTCACGGAGGAAGGAATGAGTGACAACATTTACCCAGAATCACCCGCGACACTATTTTTCACCATCATGCATTGGGATCTCAACCCAGAATTTCAATGGGCAGGGGAGACTGCGGGAACTATGGGATAGCTACGGGATAGCTACCCACAGTGCAATGCTCCAAAAATCGACGGTAGCCTTGGTACATGGACGCACACCATTGAATTAATGTGCTTAGTGTGGCCGCGTGCACTCGACTTTATACAATCAGTTTTACAAAACCGGTTTATGTAAAATCAGAATAATCCCGTAGTGTAGACGTACCCTTGACGTGCTTAGTCTCTTTCATTCCCTCTTCCCCTGCTTTTAAGATTCTCTTCTTCTGGGTATCCGAAGCTACATTTCTGACATGCATCTGACGAAGTGGGTATTCACCCACGAAAGCTCATGCTCCAATATTTCTGTTAGTCTATAAGGTGCCACAGGACTCTTTATTACTTTTTACAGATCCAGACTAACACGGCTACCCCTCTGATACTTTTCTCTATTTTTTAGTGACTCCCTGCACTAGTACTTCCCACTTCCAGGGGTTGAAATGGATTTGTATTCATCTTTGCTTGTGAAGGTCCAAGGTGTCTCTTTCACCCATCATCTGACACTGTGAAGTGGCACCACATTTGAGACAGAAGTTGCAGAATCAATGCTTACAACAAGCTTCTGTTGCCCTTTTGCCGTGAACCTTTCTGCTCCTGTTTAGTGCGACTAGTTGCAAATTCTTTCTAGATGTAAAGCAGTGAACCCACATACGCACATTGTGCAGTTGCTTTTGTATTGTCAAAATGGGATTACATACAGCGACATTTGATGTGTGCTGAAATGTTGTCCTGCTTCCAGTATACTGCCAGAAATGTCTGTATTCCTCATCGGTGCATCTACACAGCTGTGTAGTAAAATCACGCCATTTCAGCCTGCTGTACCTGGAAGTCCCCTAGCAGCAGAATCAGCCATATAAAAGGCAGGACAAGGAGAGAGCATCAGGGGTGCACCCCACTATCTGTGAGTGATTCCTAGGACAGCACCTAGTGGGGGCTGGAAGATTTACTGCTGTGCAGATTAGTTTTAGGGTTGGAGTAGTGGCTGCAAAATAGCTCCTCAGCCTGAGAGAGAGGCTTCTTCCTTCCTTCATTCCTTTGCATCACTCCAGTGTCTCATGTCTGGATGTTGGGCTGAGGATTTCCCCGTAAATGTGCAATATTATCAATCCTATAAGAAAATAATGAGGAATTTATTTATTTTTTTCCCCGTGGATCATATGTTCCTTAGGTCATATACATATTGGCTCCAATTCTCTGCCAGCGTAAACTGACACTACTGTATTGAAGTCAATGGAGTTGCATCATTTTACACCTGCAGAGGATTAGTCCCATTGTCTTGACTTATAGCAGATATATAATTAGAAAGCAAAGATGGATCAGAACCACAGTGTTCGTATCTGGATCCTAACTCCTCCTGTGTTCAAGTCAGTTGGGATCTAGAGCCTCAGTTTGGGTCCATCTTTCCGTTTACGTGAATGTTTTACATGAGAGTTTAGTTATCAATTTATCGTTATCATGCAAACAATGTTGTATGCTGCCACTTTAATTTGATGCAATCAAAATAATTATAAAGAGAACACATTTATTTTCTTAACCTGAAGTCTGCCCTGTCAGTTTGCATAGAAGGTATCTAACTCGAGTAGGTGGTATATTTATAGTAAATCATTGTATGTGAGATATTTTGCTTACTTCTTGTTTGTTCAGTTCACTGCAGTTGTATTGCTTAGTAAGGAACATAGTTAACTCACCACAGAAATATCTTGTACTTTTGACAGGGCTAAATCTTGGGTGTCAATCAATGCTTTTTGTATTGTAGTGTTATAAAAGGGGGAAGAGGTTGGGGAGAGAGTTGGGGAGTGATGGGAGTGAATTGGTAGAAAAAAGTAACCGAGATTCCGTGCAATGAAGAGGAATGTAAAAGTATTGTCCAGAATACACAATCCATTCAACATCTCTTCATTTCTACACATCGCCTGACAATTGAGGCACCTAGATTCAGCTCTGAGTTACAGCAGTGTACATCCATTTACATCCCACACTTGTGATGGCTTCAGTGGAGTTACTCCAAATGTACATGACTCTGACTGAGAGCAGAATCTAGCCCAGACTATACAGTATAGGAGGAGCCAAAGATCGGCCAGATAAGGACTCTTTTCATTCATCTAAAATTAATTTTTCCTTGATGGAGTGCAGTCCGTCATAGGTAACAAACTAAAAGCGTCAGTTCTGTATATTTCTATGGTGTGAAGGTTACCTCAGTACTTCAGAACAAGCTTGTGCTGAAGTGCTTTTCCTTTGCTTTTTCAATTAACCTCAAGAAGTGTTCTGTTTCTGCAGTGAGGAAACAATTCAGATTCCATTTATACTAATTATACACTCACTCAATCCTAATCCTTGGCTTCTCTTAAGCACAAAAATAAAATAAAGGGAAAATACTGGTTTGGTTTACAAAAACACCCTGAAGTTTGGGTGCTTCACCAGATCTAACCTGAAGTATCTGACCTACTTGAGTCTGCAGAACTAGCCTGGAAATCTCATGAGGACAGGCTTTCTAATGAGATATCTGGTATTTGGTGCTGTGGTCAGGCTGCAAATACCTCAGGAGCAGCCTTTTTGGCTCATCATAGTTCTGGCTGGGATCAGACGTAGAAGTGCAGAGGTGAATGACAATGAAAATAAAAATAATAAGCGAAAGAGATTCCATTAAAAAAAAATCAACAACCTCTGGGTTTTGAAGTCAGGTTAATTATAATGGATACATTTTAGAAACCATAAAATACCTGTTATAGCTTTCCCATAGATGTGAATCTAAGGTCCAATATTTTAGGACTTTGGTAGAGGGGGAAAATGGGGGGGGGAGAGAGAATTAAGATATTTTAAAAACCTAAACATAAAATACATGCTAATAATGTTATGTAATTCATATACAGATTTAACATTTGTCTGTCCCTCCGGTCAGGCTACATGTACACTTGGGGCTGGGGCGGGGGTGATTCTCATCCCACAGACTTGCTCATGCTAGCTTTCATTGAGCTAGTGTGCTAAAAATAGTATTGTAGCTGTTGTAGAATGTGCATTTGTGAGCAGTGGTATGGGTTAGCCCTGAGTGCAAACTTACCTGGACCCCATGGGTCTGTACCTGGGATGGCTAGTCCATGCTGCCCATGCTACAGTGGCTACACTAATAGTGTTTAGTGCATTAGCTAGTGTGAGTGTGTCTATGTGATCTGGGACCCCAGCTCCAAGTGTAGACGCTCCTGATCAGTCTCTCCTTTCAGAGCCTCGGGGAGTGTTTGGGTTAGTACACTCTCTCCTACAAGAGAACATGACCTATGAAGGAAGGCTGAAACAATTGGGTTTGTTTAGTTTGGAAAAGAGAAGACTGAAAGGGGACATGATAGCAGTTTTCAGGTATCTAAAAGGGTGTCATCAGGAGGAGGGAGAAAACTTGTTCACCTTAGCCTCCAATGTTAGAACAAGAAGCAATGGGCTTAAACTGCAGCAAGGGAGATTTAGGTTGGACATTAGGAAAAAGTTCCTAATTGTCAGGGTAGTTAAACACTGGAATAGATTGCCTAGGGAAGTTGTGGAATCTCCATCTCTGGAGATATTTAAGAGTAGGTTAGATAAATGTCTATTAGGGATGGTCTAGACAGTATTTGGTTCTGCCATGAGGGCAGGGGACTGGACTCGATGACCTTTCAAGGTCCCTTCCAGTCCTAGAGTCTATGAGTCTATGAGACTCCTAGAGGAAAACTGATGGAGCACAGATTTTTGGTTCCAATTGCAATAGCAATGAAAGCCCAACTCTTCCAAAAGTAGTCAGTGGAAAAGGTCATTAAAGACTGCTGGAAAGAAGAAGAAGTGGGGAAGACTGGTAAAGCCACTGTGGTGTTCGGAGGAATTGTCCAGAGTAGCTCCAGGGGAACTGAGGGTTTAGCCAGAGCTCCTAAATCACCTTGGCAAGCTACAGTCAAAATAACACTACCACATGGATCCTGCTGCTGAGACAAGGAATGCTTAGGCTCCTGCCAGCAACAGCATCCAGGAAATTTCCAGATCAGAAACAGGAAAATAGAGGCTATTATTAAGGCAGAGGGACTTCCTGATCCTTCATTCTCAGAAATGTCAGGATTCCTTGCTCCTGTCTGAGGCAGGAACAAGGAAACCATGAGTGGATCTGGATATCATCTGACAATAGCTTGAGCAGGATCCAGAGGTGCACACACACAAATATGGGGGCTTGATTTCCAGAGCTGCTAATCACCCCCAACTCAGTTTGATACTGAGGGTATGTAGCATCTCTGAAAATCAGAGATAAGTGACCCTGAATAAGTGACTCCTGAGGTCTCTCCACCCTATTGTTGCTTTCTGCCCCTACCTCCCACCCAGTCAGTTGGGTCCCTTACCCATAGCAATAGGCCCTATCACCTATAAGCCAACCAAGATTTGTACACTGAACACTGAGGCAATTATCATTGCATGTAAAGCTAGCCAATCTTTGCATAAGGGAGAACCCGCCAGTGATGGTGTTGGAAGAGAAAATTGTATGTGTGTGGGTGTGAGTGGGGGGTTATATTATTAGTCTATTTACATTGAATTTGTTTACCCAGCCTTTTCCTACAGTTTGGTATTCCTGTCCCCTGGTTTAATTAAAGCCATGCCTAATGGCCTGCCTGCCATCTGCTCGTTACTATCCAAATATGTGTGTTGTATCAGCTCCTTAGATTGTATGCATTTCCCACACTGGTATACGTGAGATGCTCTGGGATTTCCTATAAAGTTTTATGGGAGGGAGACTGATGCCCACACTCAGAGTGCACAAACTGCTTCTCCAGGTGGAGGCTCTGTACATTCTTCAAGCTGGTACTGATTTACCATCTTGCATAGTGGCTCCAGCAGATCTATGTTACAGCCTGGAGTTGCCGAGAGCCAGAGGACTGCTGCCCAGAAGAAAGTGCCCTTGCCTAGAGGCAATGGGTGAACGTCCCACTGGGGCGGCGTTTCACCTGTATGCTGTACAAAGGGCCTGTAAATGAAAAGTTAATTGCATTTTTAACAGTATTACTGGTACTAGTGATATTCCCTGTACCCAAAATGGGGTATATGTCTCTAAGGATATGTCTACACTTCAGGCTGGGGTTGTGATTCTCAGTTCAAGGAGACATACCCGCGCCAGCGCTAATGAACTAGTGTGATAAAAATTGAGTGTAGCCATGGCAACAGGACTGTCTAGCTGCCCCGCGTATGTGCCTAGGGTCTCAGACAGGAATGTTCTCCGGACAGCTAGCCTCTCCTGCAACTCTCACTGCCGCAGCTACACCCTGTCTTTAGCAAGCTAGCACAATCAGAGCTAGCGTGGGTATGTCTCCTTGAGCAGGGAATCGCACCCCCAACTCAAAGTGTAGACATACCTTAACTGCTAGAGACTTTCAATACAGAATGGGCTGAGTTTGACCACTGTATGCATAATATACACATACAACAGGGCCCATTTTCAGAAGGGTGACCACCCTTTTTTTGAAACAATTTTGCACCTGTAATTCATTTAGAGGTGCAAACCTGAGCTGATGACCTGTAATTAAGTAATTGCAAATATAAATTGGGTTGAGGTGCAATTACTCAGACTGGCAGGCACAGTTCATTACGCATGTGTACATCTCAGAGTTCAATTTGCACTGGCAAATATTGGAGTCAATCAGAAATCATACCCTTATAGTTGTTTATTTCAAAATTTGCTTATTTAGGTTGGTTAAAATATTACAGATTGAGAGAAGACTGACATTCAGTGCTTTCTCTTAGGTTGTCATTTTATGTTAATTAAATGCCTGTGTTAATCTAATAGAGTTTAGATTTATGGTGGGCTCTATACAATGTCATGTTTTAATCAATATGTATTCCAACATTTAGATGGACAGATGAGAATATCTGCCTCATCTCTGCACTTCTGTCCTATCAGCTGTCAATAATTCCTAATCTGAATTCTTCAAGTGATCCAATTTATGGGTTTTAGTATATTGCATTCAGCACAGAAATTAACTTTTGGGGAAAATGATGTTAAAGGTCACACAGAGTCTTGAAGGAACAGTAACTGTTTCTATCTTATATACACGCTAACGGCATCTCTAAGATAAAGTGCATTCGAGTATTTATATGTGTGAAGAATGTAGATTGTTTTATCATATCTGTTGTAGCTACATCCTTTTACAAAGGAGGAGGTAAAGGCTGAAAAGAAAGTTCTGTGAAATCTGCTAATTTAAGAACACAGAGCTGCTGCTGGGTTTTTTTTATGCCTAATAGGAGTCTTTTCCCCCCCTGATGTGTGTAATAGGGCTTTGACAGAGTGTTTAGTTCACAGGGGCTGTGCAAGCAAAATTCCATAGAGTTTGTTTTGCAGGGACTGGTATCAAGTCGATTCCTGCTTTTCACAAAGAAGTTCAGGTTTGTGTAGAATCCAAATCTACAGGAAACCCTTCCACATCTCCCTGATACCTCACAGCTATTCCAAGGTCTAAGGTACTCTCTTATCTTTAGAGCTCAGCCACCCACACAACCGAGTGTCTGTACCCAAAACATTATGCCGATGTTTCTGTTCCCTGTTCCTCATGTCTTCAAGTAGAGTTGAGCTGTTCCACCACCACAGATCTTCAGGAGTCCACCACAAAGAGAGAACAGGAGGGCTAAAGTCTTTACTGATGCCTTGTGATTGGGGAGATGCCACATGTAGTTGGTAGAGAAACTCCACCACTAAAATTCATGGATGCAGGCCAGTGTGGGTAGAACTGTCTCCTAGAGCCCCCTGCCTGGCATGTGAGAGGGAGGACATCTCCTGCTCCTCCTCTCTCCAGAAGACTTTGGAGTATTGATGAAGGCTAACAATACAAGTGATCCTCTTTGGTGGTGCCCCAAAATCTTGCAGTGAGAAGAGTTGGTAAATGGAGGGAGTCCTGGGGCCTAGAGAGGAGGGAGTGGCTAAGAAAGAGAGAGAATCCAGGCTGTGCAAATGTCTGTGGCCCTGGACTGAGATTGTTGAATTTGAGTAGAACGTAAACCCAGCCTGATTTTTGTTCTGTTGAGGTTTCCATCCGAACTATTCATGCAGCAGTATTATTTAGCAATAGCTAGTGATTCTGGTTGTTGCTGAGGCAATTTAACAGCAGAACATATCTATAAAAACATATTAGGCTAGGATGACACTAATAATCTGCAAGGAAGTGGATATACATACTGCTACATATGGGTTATCTCAATAATTTCATTGTATTTATGTATTTAAACTTTTATTATGTCTACCACAGACTCCAAGCACATTGCCCTCACTTAACAGTACTGACTCTAGAATTATACATTAAGTAAACTATAAAAAGATACTTCCAGATGACTTAACCAATTCCAGCTGATTACCCCAGAGATCAGGGAAGGATACCTCATCCCACCACCCCCCCCCCCCCACATACATGCAGAACTACACAGTAGGTCATATTTCACATAGGTGGGGAAGAGAGTGTTGTTTCCCTTTCTTCTGAAGCATCAGATATTTGTCACTGCTGGGAGATTGTTACTAGACTTGATGGATCGTTGTTTCATCTGTTTTGGTAAGTGCAGTGAGCGCACTTTGTTCAAAGATCTCAGGCATTAAACCTGTAGGTGAAAAAGCTCTCATAGGAGTAAATAAGATGGACAGATTGCACCTGCGCAGTTCTCCTGCAACAATAACAAACATTATGAATGTTTATTATGCCAGTCTCTATTGGAGAGCTACAAATGCCTCCGTGGATGTGGGGAAAGCAGGGGACATGTTATTCCTTGAGTTTAGCAAAGCTTTTGATACGGTCTCCCACAGTATTCTTGCCAGCAAGTTAAAGACGTATGGGCTGGATGAATGGACTATCAGATGGGTAGAAAGCTGGCTAGATCATCAGGCTCAACGAGCAGTGATCAATGGCTCCATGTCTAGTTGGCAGCCGATATCAAGCGGAGTGCCCCAAGGGTTGGTCCTGGGTCGGTTTTGTTCAATAGCGTCATTAATGATCTGGAAGATGGCGTGGACTGCACTCTCAGCAAGTTTGCAGATGACACTAAACTGGGAGGAGTGGTAGATAAGCTGGAGGATAGGGATAGGATAGAGAGGGACCTAGACAAATTAGAGAATTGAGCCAAAAGAAATCTGATGAGGTTCAACAAGGACAGAAGAATCCCATGCACTGCTACAGGCTAGGGACCGAGTGGCTAGGCAGCAGTTCTGCAGAAAAGGACCTAAGGGTTACAGTGGACAAGAAGCTGGATATGAGTCAACAGTGTGCCCTTGTTGCCAAGAAGACTAACAGCATTTGGGCTGTATAAGTAGGGGCATTGCCAGCAGATCGAGGGACATGATCATTCCCCTCTATTTGACATTGGTGAGGCCTCATCTGGAGTACTGTGTCCAGTTTTGGGCCCCACACTACAAAAAGGATGTGGAAAAATTGGAAAGAGTCCAGCGGAGGGCAACAAAAATGATTAGGGGGTTGGAGCACGTGATTTATGACGAGAGCCTGAGGGAACTGGGATTGTTTAGTCTGCAGAAGAGAAGAATGAGGGGGGATTTGATAGCTGCTTTCAACTAGCTGAAAGGGGATTCTAAAGAGGATGGATTTAGACTGTTCTCAGTGGTAGCAGATGACAGAACAAGAAGTAATGGTCTGAAGTTGCAGTGGGGGAGGTTTAGGTTGGATATTAGGAAAAACTTTTTTACTGGAGGGTGGTTAAGCACTGGAAAGGGTTACTTCGGGAGGTGATGGAATCTCCTTCATTAGAGGTTTTTAAGGTCAGGTTTGACAAAGCCCTGGCTGGGTTGATTTAGTTGGGGATTGGGTCCTGCTTTGAGCAGGGGGTTGTACTAGATGACCTCCTGAGGTCCCTTCCAACCCTGATATTCTATGATCTGGATTAGACCTAATGGAGGCAAAGATTACTCCATCTCTTCCTATTGCAGGGTTCTTTTATCTGATACTGGGGTCACACCTTGTCCTAGCAGGACTTGCGCTAGCATGGTAAAAGTACTTGTGTAGACATGCTATAAAGCCAGAGCGCCAGCCCAACCACAATGTCTACACAGCCCTTTTTAGTGCACTAATTTCAAGCCCTGCTAGCACAAATCTGTGGACCCAGGCTAGGAGGCTCACTCCCAGATGCAGTGTAGACATACTGTAAGGGAGGCTGAGGTTGAACTCAAGCTGTTAACACAAGTTAAAAGCCAAGTTGCTGTCTCATCACTGCTATTTTGAACCAAGTTAGCTAACTTGGGTTAATTACATTTTTTGCAATGAAAATACACCCTTACTAACTCAACATAATCGTACAGTCAAACTTAATTAATGACTTGTAAAGTGCTTTGTGATCTTGAGATAACAGAAAATCTTTAAGTGTATGGGGTTTTTTAATTACAAATAAGTATATTGAAGAGCACAAACTCAGTATGGCAGAGAATTGTCTAGATGACCTATGCTTTGCAGCTTTAATTTATATGGTTCTATTAAATGTATTTACCACAAATATGTGCCAGGAAAGCACGCACAGAAGAGGTCCTCTTTTAATAGACTATTTCCTTTCTGTATATATCTGTGTTCATGCAAATCCACTATAAATACACTGTTGTCTAAGATAAAGTTAATAAATGAAAGTAGCACAAAGTGTGATTTTAAATCAGTTTAATAAAATTATTCTTGTAGATTTTAAGTCATTTTTACAGTTGATTTAACATTTGTGACTGGTTTATAGATTATGATATAGGATAGTGTTTGCATCTTTGCAATTTTATTCCAATTTAGAAACAGTACAAATATTAATTTTTGCTTCAATAATGGCGCCTTTGAGAATTAAACTTGTCTTTTCTCAATACACAGCTTATGAGAATGCTTTAAATATGACTTTTAATATTTTGAGGACTTTATTGCAAATAAAGTTCTTTGAACTAAAACATAACTGGAATATGTTCACAAAAGTTTCTTGCCAGACATATGTGAATGTTTTCCTTAGTTAATTTCATGGTGTGACATATATAAGAATTGTTCTCCATAATATGAGACATTCTGTAGAAGAAATAAACAATGGTAATAAATGTATGTAGAGGTAGAAGTGAAGTAAGCCATATAGGGCATTCAAATATAAGAAGATGGATGTCTTTTCAAAAAGGTAGCAACACTGTGATTAAAAAATCTGAGCTTCAGTTGATTTGAAGTGATTGAGGGAGGAGCTAATAGCTTTATAATTAGACCTACTACAGATTCATAGTATCATCGGTTAAAGAGGAAACATTCTTACTGTCAGCAAAGGACAGGCTAAGGTTATATAGAGCTTTTCCCCTCCAGTTACAAATTTGGCACAGGTTGGAAGTGATAATAAGGCATCACCATTTTTTGGCTCTTCAGTTGCCTAGTGAAATGAGTTTGGTGGCTGTCAGTCTAGTTCCTAATGGAGAGGACTGCAAAAATAACTAGCATAACTAGCACTTATTGGCACCATTGTCAGGAATCTCATTAGAGAAGCCAAAACGGAAAGAGTACTAAGACTAAACTACTGGACTCCCATCCCTGTCGGCAAAGCCAACAGATGCATAAATCTTTCAAAGGCAATAATAATTCAATTAAAATGAAGTGAGGTAAGAGGGGTTGAGCTAGGATGTTCTCAAACTGTAGTCTGATAAAATACCCATAGAGCATAGTCATAAGAGGTATTTTGAGAGCTAGTGATTCCTATGAATTTCAGAGTAGATCAACGAACAGAGTTAAATCCTAGTCCTATGTCCAAAGCCTGAATAAATGGGCTTTCATAGAGGAGCGATATCAGAGTTGGACAGTGAGGCATGCAAAGGGCATGTTACTTCTGATCTGAGAACTTGGAAATGTAAAGGGGAATCACATTTTTCATTTCTTTGTGTGCAAAGAAAACCCAGAGAACATAAGCTGATAGAACTCGAAGTGTAGTGCTCACACCTTAAAAGTATCTTCCATTTGGAATGATTTTTCTGACTTGAGAGAGGTTCCCCATTCTGAAAATGGGTTGTACTGATAGAACCAGTGTTATTGCCCAAAACCATAGAAATGTTTTAGGGTGCAGATTTAGCAAGGCAGTTAAGAATGTGCTTAACTTTAAGCACGTGAGTAGCCTCATTGACTTTCAATTAACGTTAAGCACTTGCTTGAAACCTTTGCTGGATCAGGGGCTGAGTGCACTGAGTTAATTCCAGCTCTAAGCACAGTTGTGTGATCACAGTTTAAATTAATTGGTTACGTTCGGGGGAGAGGACAAAAAAATTGTTTCATAGGCAAACTCAGAAGTGCTGAAGTGTGTTCTGCTTACACAGAACTTTGGAGATCAGAAAAACGGCCATTCCCTGAGCTGATTGCAGTGCACAAAGCAGTGGGACAACCTAAAGTAGATACGGTCATTGGATTCATGTGGTCATGGAAACTATAGCTATATCCCTATCATTCCTAAGCATCTTATCCTGTCCTGTGCACTGGAACAGAGTGTGCTGCCACAGACCGCTGCATTACAGAGGGATGCATTGTCCTCATGCATGATCTCTTCACAACCAACTCCCTCCTCCTGTGCAGCAAATTTTGAGACTGGCAGGAAATAGAAGAATTAGAGGAGACCAAATAGAGATATATAAGGTCATGTATCCAACCCTGATCAGTCCTTCATTTTTACATTGTCCCATAATACAGAAACAAGTGAAATTAGTGGCATGCAAATTTAGAATAAATAATAGGAAATGCTTCTTCAGCTGCCATGTAGTCAACCTGTTGAATTTACCTACAGTGCAGATCACCAGGTCAAACCCTGTTTTTAAGAAGGGCTGTTTAAGATGATGCCTCAGAATAAGATCTGTAGTTTCACATTCAAAAATATAGTGAGTTTCAGAACTCCAGGTGTGAGAGGAACACTGCTGCAGGGGTCAAAATAGCTCCCCTTCTCCATGTTACATCATGGCTAGGTGAGTCTTGTCTTCCTCTGAAGCATCAGGCACTGAATCTGTATGAGGCAGAAAGCTGGATTTGATGAATCAGTGAATGATTTGATGGATTTCTAGGGTGTGGGAAGAGGTCCAAGACGCCTAGCTGTTCTACTCTGGCTTCTGTTTCCGCAGGGGACAAGAGTGATCTGTCAGTTCATCCTGTTCTCCTCTGAGGTCACTGGACCCTTACTCTCCCTGTACTGCAGGGAGGTTCTGGGGTTAGTACTGATTGGGTGACTACATGCAGATTAAGATACTACTCAGCATGAGTAATGGGAGCAAATCAAGCCATAAGTGCTGAAAGCATGAATTATATTGCATGTAAGATAATCAAGGAGAGCCACACAAAAAGGTTTGGCCAAAGCTACATTGACCAGAAGGCCATAATATGACATAGCACGTTACTGTAGCTCTTGCTACAGTATATGAAGGATGCCACATCACCTATGATAATAGTAGAATTAGATACATATGCTGGGACTAATAAACATTGTGCCTTTAATTTATTCTAGTATAGTCCAGGGGATAGGAATGATGGATTTGCCATAGAAAGTGTCCAGTTCACTTGTGAGGCAATGTTATTATATTGTCTTGTTTACAAATGATTATTGACATCCTGTAGAAGTTTCCTAAGCTAGAAAAATTCAACATATTCTTTTTAATAAACTTTAGGTTGAACATTACGGTCACCTTGAAAAGAAAATATTTAAGTTTATATCATAACGGCACAATGACCCATGATGTAGCTGTAAATCAACACCCGGCAGTGTCTGCTAGACATATCTTAATAAAATTGGGTTTTAATGAGAAAAGAGAAAAATATAAATCATAAAGCTCTGACTTTCTAGAATCAGGACTGCACAGAGTGAGTCTAGGACAGAGATTACACCATACTGAGGCCCTAAACAAACCTCTTATGGTATGTGAAAGCAAAATAAATAGCTATTTTATGTTAAACATTCAAAAATATTTTTTTGTGGATTTGCAGTAGCGTAATACTATACAGACACACTTGGAAAAGGTGGTAAATCAGCTATAAAAGATCTGTAAATGAAATCACGGATGAGGTGATATGTGACTGATTCTCAGCTGGTGAAATTCAGCATAGTTCCATTAGAGTCAGTGGAGCTTTTTCAATTTCCTGCAGCTAAAGATTTTGCCCAGAGTCTCAGGCCCTCATTGCTAGCAGTCAGAGGGCTTGATCTCCAGGTTGAAATACTGGTGTAAAACTAATGCCAGATAATGGAGAATCACGACCCAGAACTTTGCCACATAGATTAGTTATCATCAATGGCCCATGCTTTTCCAGACCTTGTAGCTGTGCATGATTTTGGATTCCAGACTATGGTATGCTATCAGCTAATTCCCTTTTTCCCCTTTTCCACGTATGAGGGAACAGTCATTCCCTTCCTTTGCCCCGTTCCATTGTCCCACTCAGGTGCCACAAGGAGACAAAAAACACCCACATCTCCCCAGTTGGACATTCCTCTGGCATGAGGAAGTTCCCAGTGGGCACAGAGCGGGCAAAATATGTCTGTCTCCCTGCTTGCTCCCCTGCAGCTCCAGCACAAAAGGAAGTGTAATCAGAGCTCGTTCTCCCAAGATGAAAAACCCATTGCCAGCTAATGTAGTTGGAGCAGCCCTCAGGCTATTGTAGCCTAATCTGGGTCCAGGGAGAGCCAGACAATCAAGGAGTCATATCCTTATAACCTGACAGCACCTCTCCCGACACCACTGTGTCAGAATTTTTCCCAAGAAAATCTTCTCTGAATATGTTCTCTTTTCACACCGCCTTCCCAGCAAGATGACGCACATACAGCAAGCAGAAATAGAACATGCTTATGCTGTGGTGTTTTTAGTATCTTTCTTTCAAGAAAGGTGATGGGGCAGTGGATGATAGAATTGCATGCTGTAATGCCATCATCCTCTTCTGTCCAGGTAAGAAAATGTAACTATATTTAATTGTTACATGCACATGGCAATATTTTCTGTATTCATCAGTTGCATGTCACAGAAAATTAGTTCTGCAAACACAGTCAGCATAAAATCATCCAGACTGCACAAACTTCCCTTTGATTGGTTGAAAAGGTAAGTGAGCTGCTGTCAAATGAGGAGAAAAAAGCCAGTAGAATATCTCTGTTTATCCATCCTCTCTGATTTGTACAGATTCAACAAAGGCAGAAAACTCTCTGTATACAGACATTAAAGTGAGTTTTTATTAGGGTTGGTTGAAAATTTTCCATTGAAACTGATTTTTGATGAGTTTTATTAAATAAAACTTTTCACAAAATTGTCTAAATAGACACATTTAGATGTTTCATCAAAAAAATATCCCAAATCTGAAAAATTACTATTTGAAAATTCCACTTCTAGCCTCATGGGAGTTGTAGTTCAGGTGTCTCAGGCCTTTTTGCTTCTCTACTGGGCAGGTTCCCTAGCTGGATGTCCCATGTTGCACCATATTCAACATCTTCTAAGATGCATGTAGTAGCTCACAACAGTGAAAGCTACAACTCCCATGAGGCATTGGAGCAGCATTTCTGAATCAAAATTTCCATTTTCAACTGAAAGCATTTGTCTAGAAATGTTAGGTTTTGTATTTTTCCACTAAAAAATTAATATTTTGCACAGGAAAAAGATCCATTTGCCAATCAACTGTACTCCTTATTTTTGAAAGCTAAACCATCCAAAAGCTGGATTATCAATAGCACCTTTATTTTAACCATAGGATGGTCATAATTTCAGAAGAGACAGTTTAAATGTTCCTGGCTATATTACTGATGTGAACAGTAGAAGAAAGCGAGAAAAAGTCAGAGTTTTATGGGCACTTATGGCTTCTAAAAAGATGAGTAGTGTTGCGGAGGAACCTTGGAAAACCGAGTAAGGCCAAATATTATATTGTAATGCAAGTAAACAGCCTGTAAGCAATCTGTATGAAGAGCAGACCATAGAAGGTTGTACCACCAGGAACAAACTCAACCACATGAATTGTGGTAATGGGGCCCAATGCACTATTTGTTCATTCACCCTTTGAAGTGGGTAAACCAACATTAGAATTATAACCACAGCTGCTCTCCAGCATCTTATTTGGTGTTTATTCACTCTGGAAGAAAAACTTTTCACCTGATGATTCTGCATGAGAAATAATCCCTATTGTGCAGGCAATTGATGTAAATTTAGAATGACTGAAAGATTAGTGCAGTTAAAATAACCCCACTTGGGCTTACATTTGGCCCATGGGTAGAAACTTTGTGATCTGGGGCCTGAAAATGCCTGTTAGTAGAGAGCCAGAAAAGCCAATCAGCTGCCAGGGTAACTTCAATGTTACTCTGATGCTGGGTTGTCACTCTATCACTGTTCTCTTGTAGCACTTAATTTAGTAAATTGTCTGTCAGCCTTCTATATCAACTTTCATACATGGACACTGGCTCTATGTTAGCAGAGGGATTTGGCAAAGCTAGTACACTGTGGAAGCATTGTGAGGAGACTTACAGCTTTTAAATTTATAGCAATAATTGATCCACTGAATCTTCCACAAACTCTGTGGAGGCCACCATAGAACTCTGGTTTTGGCTCAGAATGACTTTTCACTTGTAGCTTTGTATTACCCTGGTGCTATCTTTATAGGGTACAGCAGAAAATCAATACAAAGGGACCAAAGATCTTAGCCCTTGAAAGAGGAACAGAAATTGATCAGAGATGGGAAATTGTAGAGCTGTGGCCATTTCCTCTGCATCCTCTATTCTAGCCACATAGAAGAATAGGGAACAAATATGGGCAGAAGACAGAGCCACAAGCACCATGGCTTCAAAGGGAGCCATGAGAGGCTATCTGCCTGTGCAAACATCACTGCCTGTGCAAACATCAATGTATCTGCAGCAGCAGAGTGTCATTTCCCCACAGATTCGATGGAAGCTCCAGTCCAGTACCCTCTGTACATTCAGAAACTGCTCTCCCTTGAGAAAATGATGCAGAGGGAATGATAAGAAAAATCACAGAGTTTAAAGGAAACTTTTTTCTTTTGCAAGTTTTTTGATGGGGATAATAGGGAATAATGCGGCTCAAAGTCATTAATATCTTTCCTTAAATTGAAAGAATAACTGTAATACAGGTGAAATAGTTTTATTAAAAAACCAATTGCTTTCAGCTATTTTTGTTTCATATAAACTTTATACCGAAAAATATTTACAAATGAGGTATTATGTATTGGAAACGTTTTGCGTATATATGGAAGAGAAGTTCTGAATATATATGAAAGGGTGTCTGGATCTACACTGTTGGAATTAAGGGCATGTAAATCCTGCCTCTCTGTGTAGGCGCACAAACTGAAAAGTGGAAAGTGTGTGGAGCAGGGGGGTTCTTAGCGCTGTAAAGAAATCTTATTCTTGTTTGAGTAATGTCCCTATAGGTGCTCCATTTTAGGTGCACGTGCACCCCTGAACCTTTGACTGGAGTTTGTTGGTAGCAGTGCCCATTCTACCACATATGTGCCCAAATCATCCTTGTGCCCGTACCATGGCTATGTAGGACTGCCCTCAGTCCTCTTTCAACCACCTTCAGCCAGAGACAGAATCCAGCATGTGCCTGTTTGATGAGTACCTGTTTTCCCTTTTTATTAGTGTTAGTTTTATAGTTAGTTCCTTGTAGTAGTAGGTTTAGTAGCTTATAGTTGGAATGTTTCTTCCACTTTTCTTTTCTTAAAAATTTTTTTTCCCCTTATGGAGGAGCTTGAACAACTTTTCTTCAGTTGAGGATGTTGAGCTCCCCAGGATTTAAAAGTTGCACCTCTTGTTGAGAAGCAATCTCCATTGGTGATGGACATTCCCAGTGCATTTGTTGCTTGATAGACTTTCACATTCCCAGCAACTGTAAAAACTGCTCTTTTAAGAGAAGATCCCATAAAAACAGGGAATTTGTGCATATATTATTAATGATGGAGCAAGTTTTAAAACTGGCTTCAGACAGGTACAGAGAACCCCCTGTACACGGACCCTCTGTGTCAGCCAGTGTCCCATTGTCATCAAGAACATGGTCACTGAAAGCATTCAAGGGGAAGACATCACTGAAACCCTGATCTCCAACAGTCTCCTTGACCAGGGTACTGAGGACAGCACCACCAGTACTGAAAGCTTCCCACTCCCAGTGTAACGGAGGGAATACGAAGAACAAAACAACAGTGTTCCTCATCAAAGAAGATCTCGTCACTGGAGACTTCAGGCCCTGAGAGGAATGCTGGTGAGGCACCAAGTACTTTGGGTACCGAGAGACTAATATCAAGGAATCCTAGACCTAGAAGTAGGCAATACTATTCTTTCTTCAGTGATGGACTCTGTTCTAAAACTTCCACCTCCTTACAGGGTTGCTACAGTGGAGCACCCACAGGGACACTACTGGAAGAAGGAGCAGTTACTCACCTTGTGCAGTAACTGGAGTTCTTCGAGATGTGTGTCCCTGTGAATGCTCCATTACCTGTCATCCTCCCCTCTGCACTGTAGCTGCCTCTGTGGAATTTGCGGTAGAGAATAACTGAGGGCAGTTCACCCATGCTGTCCTGTATATTCAGAGTACCGGGTATGAGGATGTGTAAGGATCACATGTGCAGTCAGAATGGGCAGTGCCACCAAAAATCTCCAATCAAAGGTGCAGGGGCGCATGTGCACCTAAAGTAGAGCACACACAGGGACACTCATCTCGAAGAACTCCAGTTACTGCACAAGGTGACCAACCATTCCTGCTTTAACGTGATGGTCAGCATTTGAGAAGAGCCCACCAATGTGGTAACATAGATAGTTCAGTCATTTCATCTTCTAAGAAGTATAATATCTTGGGTATCATGGTGTGATAACTGTAGATGAATGTTGATTTTTAATGACAACCATTGCAATGCCCTCCCTCCAAACAGTCAACATGGGAATTTGTATACCGAAAAAGAATTGTAGGTGGCAATAAGATAGGCCTACTGAATGTAATACAACTGTCTAAAATTCAGGAATATCCAGTCCAGTGTAGTAATATCTATCCAATATAGGCTTTTTAAAATTAAAGACAAATTTATTATAATTCATTCAGGCTATTATATGCATGCATGCACATGCAAAACATCAGAAGAAAGAATTCCAAAAAATCAACAATATTATATTCTTTTTCTTTATATTTTTGCTAACTTTTTATCATATAGTAACTTACATACAGTTAATTTGTCCTATTTTCACAGAATGACACACTTTTAAACATGAGCAGCAGGAAAAACATGCTGGAAGCAAAGAGTGAAGTGTGATTACAGTAATATAAATTACTGAATCTCTGAAACTGTTTTCCACATTTCTCATCCTGTTCCACTATCTCTAGGGCTGAAGTGCTGGGGGTGGAACCTTTTCAAAAGCAAGAGATGGGAATGTAGATCTTGAATATCTAGGAAACAAAGAAAAAAATCAGTTTTCAAAGCATTTTAGTTAACAGGCTAGAATTAGAGTCCCCATTCTAGGGGCCTGGATGAGCTACATTTAGTGTAGATGATGAGGTGGGGTGGGAGTTTGTCAAAGGT
Organism: Gopherus evgoodei; assembly: GCF_007399415.2. Lineage (NCBI taxonomy): Eukaryota > Metazoa > Chordata > Testudines > Testudinidae > Gopherus > Gopherus evgoodei. The sequence goes on from NC_044333.1 coordinate 22,039,283, forward strand.
GACTACATTACATCTTTACAGTCCCCTGACACCTGAGGCAATCTGGGATCAATTCAGCCCACAGTGTAAGTTAGGGTACGCTGTGTGATGCTCTAATTTATGCTTGGCTGCAATGAATCCTATAGCATTCTGGCAACATCCCCTTTGCCTACATTCCTACAGGGGCAGAGAGGAGCATGGAATAGGGCTGACTAAAAAAGGATGCTTTGGGCGAATTTCCCTTATGCTAGTAAAACCCTTAGCTGGCCTTTTAAACTAAGTAGTATCTAGCCCACAGAGTGTAATACTAAAATGTCCTTGGAATTTCTAAAATTATAGATGCCAATTTCCTGACTCAAAAATATTGTATCCAACATGGAGGAATTCTGTATTGTCTCATCTTGACAGGTGAAGAGGCATTGATCACAGAACTGAAAGTTAATGGTTGCTTTTGTGCAAGTGATCACGACTTGATTACATTTGCTATGTGCAAAAAAATAAAGTCTCAACATATGTACTTGGTATTTAAAAGGACCAGTTTCACAAAGCTGAAAATATTTATGAGCCAAATCAGCTGGGAGAAAGAATATAAATAGAAAACTGTGAATGATAATTGGGAAACATTTGAGAACATTTTACTAGATACCTAAAAAGTCACAGTCACACGATTGAGACAGAATGTTATACTAATTTAAAAAAATACAGCCTGGCTTAGAGGGGAGGTGGAAGTAGTCATACAAATAGAAATATAAATAACAAATGAAAAAAAGGGAAGTTAATACCAAAGAATCAATTAGAAACTAGAAACTGTAGAAAATTGATAAGGGAAGCTAAAAGACAAAAGGAGACCTCTATGGCCAAAACAGTTAAGGACAATATAATTTTTTTAAAGATATCAGGAAAAAAGGAAGCCTAACATATTAATTGACTGCTCCGTGGAAAATGCAGAAGTATTCAATTATTGTTTTCTTCTGTAGTTGGTAAAAAGCCAGATGATGTATTAATATCTTATGATGATGATTATGATGATGATGAAATACTTTCTATTCAAACAGTAACTAAGGAGGATATTAAAGAACAGCTGCTAAAATTAGGTATCTTTAAATCAGCACATCTGGATAACTTGCATACAACACTTTTTTAAAGAGCTTGCTGATGAGGTCTCTGGACCATTAATGTTGGTTTTTAACAAGTCTTGGAAATGCCAGAGAACTGGAAGAAAGCTAATATTGTGCCAATATTTTAAAAGGGTAAATGGGATGGCCCAAGTAATTATTCCAGGATAATTTTCGTGAGTTCAATCCCAGGAAAAATAATGGAATGGCCATACAAGACTTGATGGTGTAAACATTTTTTACTGTTTAATTACAAAGGCTGCCTATTCCCTGGATCCACTCATTTCCTTTCATTTAGTTAATTTTGTTATATCAGCTTTCTTCTCTTCAGGAGGACAGTAGGACAATTCCAGATCTCAGTTAAAGAGAGTTTACTCCTGGTCTCAGTGGGATCAGGATGTGGCCCAGGATCAGTGTCAATACCACAGAACCCCCCAATTTTAGTGCTGAATATAGCTGTGGCCTATTCTCAGTTACCTTTCAGTGGAGTTAATTACTCAGCTAATTCCTTCATTGGTGGCATTTTAGATTTACACCATTTAAATTTAGTATAACTGAGGACAAAATTTGGCCCTATGTTTTTTGCATGAAAAATACTACATAAAGCATTATCTGTTTGTGGGGTTTTAAAAAAAAAAGTTTTAAAATAGGTTCAATGAATAATCACGAGGGTTTTGGTCTATTTCCGTGGGGTGAAGTGTGGGCACAGGAAAACTGGAAACAAAAGTTGTCCCTGCAACCCTGGGCCAGGATGCAAGGCTGCAACATACGTCTACAACCACAACAGCACCTTACAGGGTGGGATAGGAGTCTCTGCCCATTGCCAAGATATTACAAACACTGAGTCTGAAGTTGCATAATCAAAAATCTCGCTCTCCCCTCCCCCCCCAAGAATGCCCTTCATGTGGCACCAGTCCAAAGAGTCCTCTCTTCAGGCTGTCCAACCAAGCACTGTCATGACCATTATCATGAAATATAAGACTTTTACCAGAATGGATTTCATCGCCAATGACAAAAGGGTTTCTATATTTTAGAGATATTGGGCCAAAATCAGAGCTGGTGTAATCAAATTGTTGTTGATGAGGCAGGCTAATTATGGTTGGTTCTTTCTTCTTATTAAATAGGCATTAAAATAACATGTTAACCGCATTCCTTACCACCTAGTAAGTGGCCAGTTTGCTGGTACAGAGTCAGAGCCATCACTCATATTCTGTAACATCTTTTATGTGACTAATCTAGGAGCAGTAATGGGTTTATTCATTCAAACAGCAAGGGATGACTCTTTTCCTCCTGTTCATTTTGCCCTCTGGTTTGTTTCTTACCTGCAATTCTAATTCCATTCCTGCATTTATGAAAAAAGAAGGTTGGAAAATTTAAATGTGTGTCATTCCCTCATGAACCACACTCTCTGTGTAAGCTTTGACTACCAAAAAACAAAAACAAAAAACCTTTGGAGCTTCAAAACAGATTTTGTCATCTCTTTGGGTTTTTAAGTTAGAACCTGCTTTTGTTTGGTGCTGATTCGATGCCTAGTAGCATCTGAATTTTGTGATTTTCATTTTTGTATCCATGACAACATGACGGTGTATGTTTAATTAGTTCAAGGTTTTTGTAAAAGCAATTTTCTTTTATTTTCGGGCAGTTTGAGCTATGATAACTGTAAGCATGTTTATGATGTGAGTGAGGCTTAGCTGAAGTGTGCCAAGAGTTCTAGTCAAGCAGATGGTGACCCCTGATTGAACTTGCCCTCTCATTCAATTATTCAGCTGTATTTAATTTTCCTGTGTGGCGTGGATGCAAAGTTATGTTAGTTCCTCTAGATGGAGCTAAAGACCACTTTTCAAACCACCATATGACATTCAAACTTGTTTTCCGAAATTTTAAAGCATATTTTTAGTTAGGAGGCTGATTATTAGGGGGATTATAAATTTTAGCCTTTGAACAATATTTTCAGTTTAATATCAGATTACTTGAGAATAAAAAAAGGAAAATTTGGGTCAAATTGTACATGAATTGGTAAAAAAAAACCTAATTAATCTGCTTTTTAGTGAAATATTGGATAGCTTTTAGGTTTAATATCTGCCTAAATAATTATTTTGAATTCTTCACTTATTATGTATTTAGAGCTCTATTTATAACTGTACATATTATTATGTTTTCGTTTTGAAGAAGATTCCTAATTAATTTTGCCTACAATAACTAGTAGTGACTTTCAGATATTAATGCTTATTTGCTCCAGTTTAAAAACTCAGCATGACATAAAACACACAACTTTTTAAAAATTTATATTATTGTCATATATTGCATGACACTACTGGGTGTATATTTCTATTGTGGACTAAACTCCTGGCATATTAAATGTTAGAATCTTAATGTTCATCTATTAAAAACTGAATCTTTTTTTTTTGCATAAAGCCAACAAACTCTTTCTAAAAGAGTTTTAAAAAATGGTTAAGGGCCTTGGTCTTGTATTCTTTATTGAAGCAAATTCTAACACTTAAATCAACAGGAATTTTGTTCAAGTAAGAATGGCTGGATCAAGCCCATGCTATTTTCTCTGTACAAGAGATTTTGCTTTTCACATCCTTATGAATAAAAGAGATTAACTATAACATGTATTGTACATAGTTGACCGTGATAGCCCACATGAAAAATAGATGTGATATTGATACATTTCATAAATAGGTATTTCTTTGGATTAAATATAAATAACGGGGCAATTTTCAGGCAGTTTTTGCATGGAGATATGTGTAGGATAAGTGCTCTTAACTGTGCCCTTAATTTACCCAAACAGCATGATTGCATGTGCAAATTAGGCAATTGCATGCACAGATTATCATATTAGTCATCTGTGTGTGCAATTACTTTATTTGCATGTACAATCAAAGTAAATTGGCTATATCCATCACTGTGTCAGATCCGTTTTACACAATTGTGACTCCATTGATTTCAATGGAGTTATACTATCACAAAACTGAAATAACGCAGCAGGGAATCAGGCCCAATGTGTGCACAAATTAAGAGCATGCTTGTAGGGAAAGATTGGCTAAAAGCCTGGTTAGTAATGTAGAATGTTTCTATTATTTGTTTTCAAACCAGATAATTTTATTACTTGAAATCCAGTTATAATTTTGATGTATAACTACAGAACATTTGATCAAATGCTGTTTATGACAAGTACACTGGAAATACTTAGAAGCTCTTGTTTGTGTTAAATTGAAAAAATTGATCATGGATTAAACCTTCCTTAAATCTTGTATATTTATAGTAGGATACTTGTTTATAATTATGTAATTTCTAAATGAGAAACAGGAAAATAGTTTTTACGATATTTATATAATTATAAATCCACCTTTTACATCACTTTCATGGTACATGTGAGATGAACATGCTGTAATTATATTATGTATTGTTTTTTGCTCAGTTTGGGTCTTCTTGTGTGTTCACTTTCAAATTGTGGTGACTGATATAAAATATTTAATGCTCTGTACAAAAATAAGGATGAAAGCTGCAATAATTAAAAAACAACTTTGTACAAAGTACCATATATCATGTAGTATATTTTCACTTTTTTGGTGACATGCTGTTTGTCAGCCAAATGGTGTCCCATAAAGCCCTATGGACATATGCCAAAATATTTCCTTGCATTCCATTTGCATCAAACTTGCCAGTTGTAAACAGTGTGATCCCTCAGTGCCCATTATGTCCAGTGCTGCACTCGAGGGTTTAAGGTAGCATTTACTGATGCAAGCAATCACAAATATATTTAGCTAAATATTGTATATTGATTTTCCCTCTTTCTTAATCTGTTTTATTCTGTTTAACATTCTGTACCCCCTGCACCCTCAATTTCTTCAGGAGTAGAAGGCACTTGGTGTAACTTAGTGCTGGATTTGGCCCATTATTATTATTATTATGGTAGCACAAAATGGTTCAGCTGAAACTGGGGCCCTATTATGTTGTGACAGCAAAAACAACCTATGAAGATCTCTGTTGAAGAGCTTATAATCTCTTTATTTGTGATATAACAACTGTACAGAGCACTCCTGAAAGCAGGTGGAGTATTCAGCAGGTTTGTATGCGGAATTAGAAGAATTGCTGCATGTTAATATCTGTGTTTTAATGTGGAAGTCTATCTCAAATTTTCCGATTGTTCACTGTTCCCCCTCTTACATTTGGGGGCTGGTGCTATATCTGACCCTGTTGCTCCCTTATTTCAGTTCCTAGTTACTAGATTGCTCCTGAGAAGTTATAGTGCAAAACTTCCTGTAAAGCTGTTGCTGTTATGTGGTAAACCACTGTCATTTCAAAGGTAAAAAAAGACACCTTTGCGACATGCCTGCTCTTTAGTGTCCTAGGAAATGGGAGTCCTCCGGAGATGCTCCCTAAGCCCAAGTTGTTCATATGTGATAGCACAGAACACGGTTGCTATGCAGCTGAGCTGAGCAGCAGGGTTCATATTCTGTCTGTTGGATTGTTAAACCAAGCAGTTCGTCTCTTTGGATAAAAGTGCAAGAGGAAAAAGGCAGCGCAAATTGTAGAACATGTGTTGTCTATATGGCATGTGTGATTTTAAAAAATCATAGCTGTTTTAGACCTACTTCATTAAATGTATGCTATTCATTTTTACATTATTGGGCAACGTAGCACTGTATTCTTTGACTTTGTTTTATCTCCATGAGATTGGAAAAGGAAAGTGACAAACAGCAAAGGAGCAATGTTTTTTTTTCAAAATATCATTTTTAATATGTCAAAATTGTATTGTGAATTGTTCTGGTCACATATTTACTGCCAACAGGAGCTGCTTATGATATTAATTTTGTTTTTCTTTTTTCAAAAGCTGAGTACATCAGCTTTTAGTTTAGGAGGTCTGTATCCTTAAAAATAAATAATGTAGCTGAACAGCATATTCTTTGGTATCAAAATGCTAGCCTGTGGCATACTACACAACCACAAAGCAATCTCGAGCTAACTTTCCTCTCTTTTTATTAATAATTCCCTAAATCAGTGAGGAATCCTTAAAAAGTTCCTTTCAATTTCACTCTTCCATTTTTCTCAGCTCCTGCATTTACTCACACTGGCTCATTTCCAACTGTATACTACTAATTTGTGTAGATCTGTGAATATAATTTCTAGTGCGTAAGCTGTCCATAACCAACTCATAGAGACCCTTCTTTTTTTTTCGTTCTTGCTAGCTTAGTTTTTTTTCCTGAAGGTGGCAGTGAAAGAAAAAAAATAACTCCCCGTGAAGATTTAGGAATTTTATTACAACACAGATGGACAAGTACTGTATTTTACCCATTTCCCCTTGTGCCCATGAGCGCTGACAATGAAAACTACAGCTCCTATAAAGTGCTGATCAAATTGTGAAAAGGTGGCCTTTCCCAGCAGCCTGGCACAATCTAGCATTATCCTAGCTTATAAATAAACGGATGGGCTGAGCCACTTCGTTTTTTTCTCTTAGTCCTTACCAAGATAATTGAGGATCATAATGGTGGGAAAGGACTGCAGTCATCATTCGCTGCCTGTCAGGTATCAGTACTCATCTTCGTGTCATCCGTCACCATTGAACCACTCTGTCATCTTTCCTCAGCCTTCAGCGCCGCTCCTTCTCATCGTGTTCATTATCTCCAGCTCAGACCAATTCCCCCTCCCCCAGCCCCTGTAAATGCATCTTTGTGCGACTCTCAGTCTTCTGATTATGAATCGATGATCATGTGGTGTAAGAGAGATAGATGGCTTTTAGTTCCATCTTGTCTTCTCTAATTGTAAAATATTAGTTACATTAGACTGTGTCTTTTGATTAATGGAACTTATTTGAAGTGGCCTCTCCCAGCCCTCCCCCTTCCAAAGTCCTCCACTGACTTTTGAGAATTGAGTGATTTCACTTAAAGCAGACAAATAGGCCCTTCAGCAAGGCGATAGCTAAGCTCTAATATTGTGGGCAAAGCCAGCTCACAGAAACAGAGTTGTGTGGGTTTTTTTAAAGAAAGGCTTCAACTCTGGCTAGACAAATACAGTCCGTTTATTAATGCACATACAACGCTGCTATTTTGCAAATCCAGCAATTCTCATAAAGCTGCAAAACAGGATGTAAGGCTGAATGTATTTGAAATTAAATTAATCTCAGAAATTAAAAGCATCCTCACATTCAGTTTGGATGAAAAAGGTCAGTACAGAACTTTGATGTATTAATGCTCGCATGAAGTGTTATCTTAATACTCCCTTGTATACTTACAGGACATGTCATCAACCAAAACGTCTCTTCCCTATACATCTCACGCTGTGAGACATTCATCCTTTAATACAGAATTTATCTTATTTGGCACTATTTACCTAAACATGGTCTGTTGATAAAGTCCTTGCAGTACAAATGGAAAGGCAGTTGACTAAATCCCTTATTATAAATAATCACGGTCTATCTTTCAGTGTAAATTCAAGGACATGTTCACTTTCAACCTATCAGTTCAATTAGAAAAGGTCTATTCACTGTCGATGTCTATATCTCATGGAAATAGGAAAGTACAGTTAATAAACAAATCAAACTATTTTAAAAAATAGCACTGTTGATTATGAATTCTGGCGACCATACTGATGGGGACACTGTCAGGATACATGCCCTACACAAATACATGTAAACAATTTTATCTCAGTCTTTATATTGTACTTGCAGGATTTAAATCTGACCCTTCCCTCTTTTATTTAACCATTTAGCATTATTCCTGAAGATAACTGCCATGTATCTTCTAGGTATTAGACTTCAAAGAATGATTTTATGATGTGCATGAAATGCTAGTCTCGCTTTATTTACTTATTTGTTTTAAAGAATATAAAAATTAGTTCAGGGTTGGAAATTTACTAATTTGCTATATTGCTGTGTAGAAAATAGATTATGGATACAATTTCTGCCTACAAAAGAGGAAACTGTGAGTGAAAGTTGAAAGCGCTAGCCGTGTTTCCAGTTCTCATGATTTTATCTTGAGTCTCATGATAGTTGGTGTTTTCTATAAAGCTCCAGTGTTTGGAGCCATGTGATTATATGAGAATCTCTCTCTTTCTCTTTCCATTCATTTTTAAATTAGTAAGTTTCTAGCCTTCATGGTTGTGAAAAATACTTGAAAAAGGCTGACAAAAACAGAGGGAAATGCCACATTTATTATTTGTTATATATCTCATGTTTTTAAGCCAATCTAATTATTGTGGGGGGCTTGATTCATGATTTTAAAATGTTTAGGGTTGGGAGGACTCCATATATTGGGCCAGCCTCTGTTTGTGGTTATTCCCATGTAACCCCATTGACATTAATTAATGGTATTGGACACGTTTAACTGAGAGCAGAATTTGGTCCTTGATACTTTTACTTTATATTTACCAACAAAACCTAGAGACAGCGAGTATGTTTAATGACATACTCCAGTTTAACTCCAAATAAGTTGGGTTAACTTCACATTCAATGAAGAATATTTTGTGGTTTATTGTTTTTTTAAGTACAGTTAAAACTTGTGCTCATCTGGCTGACTGGGCATGTTTGAAGGCCTCTTTGTTCTGGGTAGCATTGCAATAGATATGGATCATATTATGCTTGAAGTCAACAGGATTGTATGGGTTTAAGTGAGGACAAATATTTGGCCCATATGAGTTTTATAAAGTGAATTTGATCTGTGCACTTATGAACTCTTCACTAATGTATACCAGTTTGCTTGAAGGCCACAGTCCTGCAATTGATTTCTCATGAGTAGCCCCGCCCACCCCAAAAAAGCCCCATGGAATTCAGTTGGTCTTTGCATAATGGCATGGGTCCAATTCTCTGCAGCAGGTTGCAGGACTACAGCCTAAATGTCTTTTGTCATTAGCAAATGTTGGAACCATGACATGGACTTTTTGTTATTCTTCATACCGTACAGTAGATCAAACTTATGCAGAGGTCCATGTTTGTCTGAATGAAACTTTTACTACAAACTGTAGTAAACACCTATATGAAAAAATATGACCATGTGTGTATGAAAACCTCAATGACTTGGTAGACTGACATTTTATTTTGTCTCCTTCAGTGAATGTCCAATCCTGCATACACCTACATAATTTCTCTAAACTGTGCAGTAAGTTAGCAAAAAAAGAATTTTCCTAAGTGGAGACTGGAGTTAAGTGAGGCAACTTGCCTCCCTAGACTAAATCTACCCCATTCAAAATAAGCCTGGCTTCATCAAATGCTATTATCTCCTTGCTTCTATGGATATTAAATTTACTCTCAAATTTGTTGTAGGAAATTTGTACCCCAGAAAAACAAAACACTTTGGCTCACATCCTGGCCTCTGCTCTGGTGATCCAAAGTAACCCTAAAAGCTTGCTTACCTGGCCACTTGAGCTCCCCACCCCTGCTGATGAGAGCTTGCCAGAGTAACTCCTAAACCATGCCCTCCTGATCTCTCCTTCATCACTGAGAGCAAAGGCATGGTTGGGCATCCTGGCTACCAGTGCAATTTAGAGCAATGTTTAGTTAGGCTGTTTTAATATGCACCATGGGACCAGCTGGCACAGAGCTTGCTGAGGACAAGAGGATGACCTAGGACATTTTTGCAGGCCATCACCCTAAGGTGTGCTGAGTGCTCCTCACCTGCAACTTGGGAGCTGGTGGCCCTTTATTCTTAATTTACTGTCCGAGAGATCAAAAGACCGCATCTCTCATCTAGATTCTAGGGCTGTTTTCCAGTTCCATTGTAATTGTTTTAGAAGATATGTACAAAATAGGTAGCAACAAAAAGTTGTTGCCATTTGATGCTAGTTCATTGGCCTGTGTGAAATTAGTTTAGTGGTTTCTGCTGCAAGACCAATGCCTGAGTGGACATAGAGATTAAACTACACCTTCCATCTCTGCACTGCTACAGGGGCTTCTTTTAAGTTAGGGTAAGGAGACATTGCCAGAGCAGCATAGGGAGGCTTCTCTTGCCATTTCCTGCGCTGTATCTGTTCTGTGAAAAAAAGAGAAGACCTCAGTGATCAGGCCTATCAGTCTGTCACCTTTCATGAGCTAGAAATTCCAAATGGAAAAACAAACAAACAAACCAACCAACAACAGTAGTACGAAAAGAAAAGATATGGTGCTAGGCTTCACATGGCAAGGTTCTGGGCAAAATGTTATGGCTCTGTTGTGAATCTTTGTAAACAAAGGTTAGACTTGATTCAGCAAGGAACTTAAGCACATGTAATTTTAAGCACACATGTAATCCCATTGAAGTCAGTGAGATTACTCATATGCTTTAGGTTCCAAAAGTACTGAAGTACCTTGCTGGATCGTGGCCCTAATGCTTAATCTTTAATAGTAGTGGCTCCACTGTGACACTCTCTGTGAAATGCAGATGAGGAGTAAAAGCTATATTTTTTTCTCAGTGTTTCTGCATAACACTAATTTATGGTAATGGAGTCCGTTGGCACATCAAAAATGAACTATACTGTACTGCCCCCTCTAACTCCGACTCTTTGAAGAAATCAGGACCAAAGAAAATTATTTTATTTTTGTTTTCCAACATCTGTTTTAAATGGATTTTGACATAGATGGCAAAAGAGTGGGCACATTAAAAAAGCCCAGAGTAAACAGGTCTCTGTATCTGCTAATTCAGAGCAAACCTAAATAACATTATATTAAGGGAATCTGCAGAAAAATACAAAATCTGGAAAAAACAAAGCCTGAAAAAAATTGAGGGAAATTTCCATCTAATTGGTAGGAAAAATCTCCCTCTTTGCTAAAATAAAGTGGAGAGCTTCGCCTGCTGATACAGACATCACCAATTGGGTGTATGGGACTAGTTGTGTGTTTGCATCGGGAAGAAAATAAATTATAAAGTATTTGCTGAAGCTGTTAGAGTTTATAAACTATGGACCAAACCATACATCCAGACATCCTGGGTGTGTTCAAAATCCAAATCTGATCTGAATTTATCAAATGGTCTTTATGGTTGTAGCTGGATGAACCAAAACTCCATGTCCCAAACACACTCAAACTTTAGCCATCTGAATCTGAAATTTGTGTCTTGAGCCTTGTGTCTTGAGACTATAGTACACACCCAAATTACCAAAAAATATTGAGTTTTGTCTGGCAACTTTGTAGCTGTGAGGTACTTTTCATGAGATAACATTATCAAAATGGCATTGACATGATGATACATTTTGCATGCAGTATCATTATGGTTGGTTACAACAGGTAAGAGCAATGTAATATTTATTTTTTAATTGTGAGGAGATCAATTTACCATTTTAAATCAAACTGTCATTAGGGATTTATTCTATCAGAGCACAGTCAAAAACCTTCAAATAACTTTCTAAAGGCAGATTCTGCCTTCAGTTTCATACATACTCCCGCTGAGGCCAATTGGAGTTGCAGAGGAATATCTGAGAGCAGAATTTGACCCTCAGGACCAAATTTCCCAAATGGCCATTCTTTGAGACTGCCTTTTGATTAACAAGCCATTTGCAGTAGACTAAGACCAGAGAGGCAATATATACCACACTACTCAAATCTGTGGCCAGATATTCTACCGAGACCTAGTTAAATAAAATCAACTTGCTCCAATAGTCACTGAGAAATACCTCAACTGTTAGCAATCAATTGAGACTGAATTTAAAAAAAAATACAAAAGGACATCAAAGAGGTTCTCATTCCCAGTCTATTGCTCTATTTAAGGGTCCTATAATTCGGTGAGGTTGTGTGCTAAATAATTTGTAAGCCTTCAGAACATGCAGGTTATTGTTTGTGGACAGATGGTGCATCACATTTTATTGCTTATTCCTTCTGTGGTTTCTCATATGTGGGACTGATGTGCATTCTGAAGTCTTTGTTTCCTTGCTAAAGTCTCTAATCTAAAACAGGCAATCAAGCAAACAGTGCTTCAGAAAGCATAATCATAGTTTTAAAGGGAAAAAAATTTCAGCTGCAGTTAAGAAGCAGATGTGTTCTCTGAAAATGCAAAAGGTTATCAGAAGTATTAAAATAGGACAAGGACATAAAATTAGGAAGCACCTAAAGGAACAGTTATTTTATTTGAATAATGCAGAGTAGGTGTGTCGTTTCCTTGAATACCTGTTTTGTGTTTCACTGGCTTTGGTACTGGTACAACGAAAGCCTTAAGAGACTGGCTTTTGCTTTCACCTTTCCTCTTGAGATTGGCAGTCTTTGTCTTTTACAGGCAAGTAGCAGCCTTGCTGTGATCTTGGAGCCACTGCTGCCCTTAAGAGTTAAATCATGTTGATATACAGGAAGGAAGTGAAATAGACTAACTCTACTCTTTTCTTCCTACGGATTTTTCTTTTTATTCTGAAGATAGAATTACTGTTTGTAAGCATCTGAAAGTCATTAGTGGCTCTGCAGTCTGTCAGGTGCCGACGCAAAAAACTGCTGAAACTGAACGGGTTCCTGTGCAGAGTGCTGGGAATTTGTCATGTGCTGATGAGCAGTTATAATAATATATGAGCAAATCACAAGCATTCTGCAAATTAATCAAATTTTTTTCCTTCTCCCTTGTCTCTGGGAGAGTGGCTTTGCCGGCAGACGTAGGTGAAGCAGTTTTACTCACAGATGGTAGCTCTGGCATCAGATGGAATTTATATAACAGTAATTCTGATTTCCTGCCAAAGTAGCACTGAAAACACCAGGGAGATTGTACAAGACAAGTCATGTGGTTTTGCTGAGGTTGTTGTGGGAAGTTTAAGGGGGGAAATCTCAAAATTTTCCTCTTTGCATTTATTGTTATAGCCTGAAGGGCCAGAAATTGTACGCCATTCTGCCATAGGCAAAATCCAACACATCTTTTTTTATGAATTGTGCTGAAAGAGTGCTTCACAGCTGTTGAAACTGCTGGCAGGGAGAGAACCACATGATTCCTTCTCCTTTCTCTTTCCTTACAAGGATTAAAGGAGGAAAGGTTCAAAAGGTTGTTACACTACATGTTAAAGTGAGGCAGGGTCTCCCTTTCCAGGAAGCAATGCCATGTTCACTTATTTTATACTCCCTTCGGTATAACAAAATAGAGAAGGGGATTTTATTTCAAATATTGAATTAAATGTAAAGGCAAAGAATTTTCCTCTTAATAACTAGATTTTTTTTGAAAGAGGTTATTCAAGTTGATTAAAATTAGTATTTATGCGTACCTTGATGTTTCCAGTTTGAGACGTAAGAAAACATATATGCACATTTTATGTATTTTTATCGATAAAGGGTAAATGTGTGAGCATACAGGTATTATGCAGCATGTGTTTGAACTGGAGACAATGGCCTAATTCTGATCTCGCTCACATCAGCATAAACCAGTTAAAGTTGCATCTTTTTTTTTTTTAAATCAGTGTGAGAACAGAATCAGGCTGTATGTCTTTTGAATGATCTTATGCTTTCTCAACAATAATCAGTCTTCACTAAACATATTATTTTTATAGCAAATTGAGTAACATCTGGAGCATAACAGGAATGCTGTGTGAACTTAAAAGAAAAAAATAAGGGAGAGTAGAATGGGAGAACTTTCAGGGAGTGTTTTTAATATAGAGGTGAATTCTTTCTGCAGTAGGAAAAATGATAAGATGGCGTATCAGCTACATTATGCAACAAAGTAATGCTGCTGTGTTTTTATAATGTAAGGCACTGCCCATTTGTTTTGGTTTACGTGACTGCAGTGAAATAAGTGGATTAGACTGAAACTTTAGCATGCTTCACTGCAGCTGGTTGCAGACATCTGTCATTCCTCAGCCATATATTCTGGATCATGCCAAGAAGAAAAAGCAAAGTCTGACACCTTTATAGGAAAGAGAACCGGGGGGAGAGGAGGGAGGGAAGCGGGCGGGGGGAAAGAGAGCATTTCTTTTGTGACTTAATAAAAAGACACTTTTTCTGTGACATCATCAATAGCACTTTCCAAAGAGAAAGATCCTGAAAAGTTTGTGCTCATTTTATCCTTTTCAATCTTTTAATTTTTACTGTTCAAGCTACTGATTTGTTCAACTGGATATGATAAAAAATGTTGTGTGTGTGTGTGTGTGTAAAATATATATTAAAGATAGATGCATATATATATATATGCTAAATGTAGATATACATAATATACCTAGTGAGATATAAATTATGTTGTATAATCACTCACAAAGGTACTCATATTAATTCAGTGCAACAGCAATGATGGAATGTAATGCCATTGCATTGTTGATAGCGATGTTCTGCAAACTACACACACATAACCCCATAAACAGATAGTAGTAATGTTTTCAGTAGAATGATAAGTGGGTAGTGAGTTATCCCCAGATAATCTAAAATATTAGCTTTTCGTATGCTGGATGTTTATTTACTTAAGGTGTTCTGATTTTCCTGAGACTCTTTTCTAACATGTCGCTGTGGATAGAGCATCATCAGTTAAATGAAAGTTATAATGTGACAAAGTTACATTTACATTACCTAATTTACATAACTAAGCAACATCTAAAATTAAAGAACATGTTCATCTTAAGTGACATCTTGGATGTAGAAAACACTTAGTACATTTTAAGGCCTCCTTTCAGCAAGTACTCTAGAACGTGTTTACCATTAAGCATGTGACTAATCCCATTGTTTAACTGCATACTTAAGTGATTTGGTGAATCTGGGCCTACAGGAGAAATTCCTAATCTTTACCTGGATACACACACAGAGCCAGATCCTCACCTGATGTGAATTTGCATATCTTTGTTGATAAAATGAGTGAGGATCTGGCCCTTTGAAAGTTGTGATTGAGATTTACCAGAAAATTGGGAATAAGATTTTTGTTTTACTGCCACTCCACCAAATAAAATAAACAAATTCAAGACAGTGGCAACAGTGATAGAGAAACACTACTATATTTATGAATAATTACGTCCTTTGAATCAGTGGTTACCCATGTTAGTTGTTCTAAACATTTGTAACTTACAAGGAAATGTTGATGAAATAATGATACAAGATTTAGGACATAAAGCCTTATGTATCTGAATGATCAGGTTTACTGAGGGCAATAGGACTACTTACAGGGAAAAAGGTTACTCATACGCTCACATATTCTCAACACCAGACCCTCAGGGGATATGAACTGACTTTGTTCAATTGTTTACGAGGTGTAAATACTGAAAAGAGAGAGAGTTGTTAGGGTAGTCTAAAGGAGGTGGGTGTTCAACTAGCAATAAAACTGAACTAAGAAGAAGAGCTGAATATTAGGGGAAATGTAACAGTGATATTTAACATATTAGACTGGAATAATTTGCCAGGGGGAATATCTTCACTGCTTCATATATTAAAACTAGACTGAACATAGGATGTAAGAATATACTGGCAGGAAAACAAGATCACTGATTAGGCCTTTTCCAGTAGTAACTTCCATAATTCTGTAATCTCTGTTTCTACAGTCCCATATCCTCAGAGTGCAGGGTTTATCCTGGAAACCCTCACTTAAGTGAACATAGTGCTTCATGCTCAAAGCTAAGTATCCCTTGAAAGATTAAAAGTGTATTGGACTCCTGAAAACACTTGAGGGAGCAGGAGGTTGAAATTTCTCATGAAAGAGCTAGCGAGAGAACTCGAGATAGTTTGGTCAAGAGTTTCATAACTAAGAAGTGTATTTCCTCAGAACTGAATACCAGAGATATGATTAGTAGAAGAAATGTAAAAGAAGTGGTAGAACAAGTAAAACAATAGATTGGGTTACACATGAGTTGATTCATGTCTTCACACACAGAAGGGGTAGGAGTGTACTACCTAAACTTGTATCTTGCAAGGTACAGTATTTAGAAGAACTCTGTATTGATCAGTTATTTATACTAAGAACTAAAATGGTATCTACCTCTGAGACCACGTCTCTCCTTGGCTACACTTCGTTAGCTGCAATCTACCCAGACACTCAAACCGGAGTGATAGAAAGAAAGGGGATGTGTTAGCAGTGTATAATCTATCTTTGACTTTGGAATTCACTCCCACCCTTTGTCTGAATTAGCCAGAACCTACAGATCTTTAGGGACAGTGAATTGCCCATCTATTTCTTCTGGCATTTGGTGAAAGAGAAAATTATTGCGAGAGTGGTGACATGGGAGAGGAACGAAAGTTTATATTTTTTGCCTGGCCACTGTGGAAATTATAAATTTTCACAACAGTTGCCTTTCTAAATTTTTCCAGGATAGCTTACCACCTAGTACCCTTAATGTGAACTCTCTAATATATTTGTGTATATAAACCAAAATGAATAAATTTGAAAATCTATTTCAATGTAATTAAATCTACCAAAGCATTGGACAATCAGAATTACGGCTGACATTCCAGGCTCCACAAATGACATAATTCCCACTAACTTCATTTGGGGTACTCTCCGGCATTTTGCTCTTAACTCACACTGTTGTGTCAAAAACAAAATGGCGTCCTATTGTGCACAAAAATGTTGCATTACACCAGATATATAGAGAATTTGGCAGGCAATTTAAAATACTTAAGCCTTTGTTTTATGAAGTCCCGAGTATTTATTTATGTGTTGTGTTGTGCTGTGTGCAATGTGTCATAAAATGTTCAATACATATTTGAAAGAAACTGTAGAGAGATGAGAACATATTCCTACCTGTAGAAAAAATATTTTATAACAAATAATAACTATTCTTTTCCCAAGCTGAATGTACCAGTTTCTTCCACAAGAGATGATTTTGTATCTGTTTCTATTCTTAAATCAGACATACCTGTTTTAAAAATCTTACTCTGTGAAAAAAATATTTTTTTGTAGTCAGGTGATCTTTTCAAGGAATATGAAATACAGTCTGCATTCAACCACAGGCAATTTAATCTAGCTATTTCTGGAATTTAGATTACTCAACACAGCATACAAACTCCTCTATCTTAGTGCATCTATTTTCATATAATAAATATTTATATTTTTATTACCATCAATATATAACAAGGTAAAAATGGTAAAATTAGAGATGTTTCTTCTCATGTTTGATGACTGATTTGATTAATGATTTGAAAGCATAAATATGAAGGAAAATGATAGAATTTGCTAATTGTTTCTGTTTATTAAGATTGACTTTACATCCATGTGAGGGTTAGCTTCTGTCTGACACTGATTTGAAATTAATAGACTGCAGGTTTATAACAATCAAAAGGAAGTACTTCATTGCCAGAGGATGTTGTGAAAGCCAAAATTCTAACTGTGTTCAGAAAAGAATTAGAGAAGTTTATGGAGGATAGGTCCATCAGTGGCTATAAACCAAGATGGTCAGGGATGCAACCCCATGTATTAAGCCTCTGATTTCCAGATGCTGGTATGGGACCAAAGTGGAGGGATCACTCAATAATTGCCCTGTTCTGTTCATTTCCTCTGAAGCATCTGGCACTGGCCCTTTCAGAAGACAGGATACTGGGCTAGATGGACCATTGGTCTAACCTAGTATGGCCATTCTTACATTGTTATGATTTACTTCTGGCAGTTTTACATATGGAGTTGTTTATTTTGTTTTTCTTCTTTTGGTCTCCGTGGCCCACCAGTGTCACAACAACTTTTTCTGCCTATAAAAGCCAAGGCCAGCATCAGGGGATAGCCAGGGGTGAAAGTAAAATTGAACTCTTACCAGTACGGGGGCCGACTTCGGCCCCCAGAAGGGGCAGGGCCTCAGGTGGAAGGGGCAGGGCTGGGGGTCAGCATCTGCACTGCTTGGCCCATGCCACCCAGGGCTCCAGAGGTGATTTAAAGGGCCCGGAGTTCCGCTTTTAAACTGCTGGCCCCAGGGCAGCTGCTCCTTTTGCCTGTCGGTGGCCTGGGGGGGGGGGGCAAAAGGGGCAACGACGTTCAAGAGCTGCCATGGCAGCACTTTAAGCAGGGTCCTTTGCCGCAGCACCACTTTAAAGTCAGCTGTACGGGCTGGTACCAGCAGCCACTTTTTACTGGTACGCCATACCAGCCTGTACTGCCTTACTTTCACCCTGGGGGTAGCCAGCACGGCAACTGACTGGGGCCCCGTGTCACAGGGCTCCCCACAAAGCTCAGTTGCTCAACCTTTTGCTTCAGCCCCAGGTGTAGGGCTGGGAGCCCTAGGCTTCAGCCTCACACTGCAAGACTTCAGCTTTCTGCCCCGGGCCCCAGCGAGTCTAACACTGGCCCTGCTTGGCAGGCCCCTGAAACCTGCTCGTGGCCCCCCTTTTATTGAGACCTTTTGTTGAGAATCACTGACCTAAGATAAACATTGAATTGTTGCTTTAAATTCCATTTTTGTAACATAACTTGTTTATTTTAATGGTGCAATGAAAGGAATTCAGCATTAACATTATCACTTTCCCGGCTTCTTTAGGCTTATATTATACCTTTAAGATTATTAAATAGTGAACTGAAATGCTTATTCAGAAGTACTAAAGATCCCAGATCATGAATAGACTGCACCTTCACTTGGATTCTGAAGGAGCCAAGTAGGTGCCTGAGAGTATAATTTGGTCCATTGTGTAGATTTTAACGTTACAAATACATTTAAAAACTAATAATGAATTTTGTTTTCTTACTTTGCTTGTTTCCCCTGCTACAACCAACGACATCTTTATCATCGTTAAGAGCCTGAGGCTATACGTTTTTATGCTTTGACTCAAGTGAGTAGGCCCATTACACCATTTTCTTAGTTTCAGCACAAGTGAGGAAGTGACACAAAGGTGCTCTTTGTGCCCTTCCCCAAATCTTGGGGTCACGTGAAACATTTCCCTGTGCAGGGGAGATCCTTCAGTAGTTGCTAACCTGACACTAAGGCTATTCTGCACTCAGTATGCATGCGGATCTATACTACCAAGCTTATGCTCCAAACCTGGAAAGCATCTTTCCTCAGGAGAGTGCTTAAGCACATCGGTGAGACTTAAGCTTGTGGTTAAACACTGTCTGAATCATGTCTTTAGCGTGCCTCCCACCATCGGTAGTCTCTCTGGCTGTTCTTTAGAACGTTTGCAGAATCAAGCCCTATAGTAACACAGAAAATTCAGCTTGAGTAGTGTCTGAGATGTCATCAAGCATTGCAGGTAAAGCACAGAAGCCTGAGCTCCAGTCATAACAGGTGAAAACTTTTCCAATCATTTCTAAAATTCATTTGTTTGTACTTCTTTGTCTATACTTGTATTCTGTCAATTGTTTAGAATATCAGACAGTTCTGTTAATTTAAAAAGCTTGTGTGTTCAACATTACATTTAGGGGGGTTAAATTTAATTTATTTGTTGTAATTTAATAAATTAAAAATCATTTCATGGAATGTTGTTATTTACCCAATAGAGTTGGGCAAATAATAACATTCCATGAGTTGTTCCAGGGCTTGTGTGTGGTTAAATGTATATTCAGAAATTCTGGAAAACTTTTATTGCATATATCAATCTGATTGTACCAGTTCTAATCTGTCTGGTATTCCGGGAGTTTTATAAATGCATAGTGCGAGACCAATAAAGTGGAATGGTTCAGTCAGAGTCATTATTGTCTATTGGACAACTATATGTATTGAGCTTTTATCCATCCATATTATTATGCACACAATTGGAATGGCTGCTTTAGAGCCATTTTGGTCTATTGGGTAATACAGACCGTATTTAGGATGTTTGCTTTGAATAGTAAAAATCTTTATGAATATTTGTGGATAAAAAGAATGGAATGCACAAGAGTAGTAGCCAATTTTTAAATGAAAATATTTTTCCCTTTTTAAATTTTTGTTTGTATGCTATACTGCTGTCACCTTAAAATGGTAGCAAGCATTTAGTTCTCCTGAGATGCCAAACTGTGAAGATGAAGATGCATTACACAATTACTTCCAAGCTGATGGTCACAGGGATTGCCAGGGAGTCATTCAGAAAGGTTTTCCTGTCAGGCAGAAAGCATATGGCCACCATCTTGGAATTGTTCCTTCTGATGGCAAATGCCCATGGGTTCACTTAAATCACGATTCTACCTCTGATATGGATTTTCATGGGAAACAAAGATTTAAAAGCAGCTGTTCTTGGTAGAAATGATTTTTAAGTTGGTGGCAAGAAGAACCTACATTTGGGTTGGTCAGAAGCATGTTCTAAGGTTGTTTCCTTGATGTGTTTTCTTGGCATCTGGTCAAATACGCTTCTGAACATTAAAACCTTTCTCTGTATACCTCTACTGGTGCTTGCTACCTCCCGCTTGAAATTCTAACTGTACCTAAATGGGAATGAATAGGTTCCTTTATTTGCTCCTAGCAACTGTAGAACACATTTCCAGTTGGAAATCCAACTGTATCAACAGCAAACAGCAAATTATGGTCCAGTCCATTTCAACATTTCCCCTTTGACATCTGTCCATGGGTACTCCATTAGCAGAGTATCCAAGTGTCCCACACTTTTTAATGGATATCCTCACAACACTACTGTGAGGTAGGGCAGTGCTGTTATCCCCATTTCACAAATAGGGAACTGAGGCACAAAGGGATTAAGTGACTTGGTCAAGGTCACTCAGAAAATCTGTGGCAGAGCAGGGAATTGAACACAGGTCTCTGGAGCCTTAGTAGCCTAATAACTGGACCATCCTCCTTCTTCTCCTAGAGGAAAATTAAAGGAGACTTTACAAATACAAAAAGAGCATGACGTGTCTTCCATTGTCGTGACTCAAAAAACTTAGTGACCTAATAAGGTGGTCATCTGCAAGAGGTGATGGGACTTACTGTCAAGTTTCGCCAAAAAGCATGTACTTACAGTAAGGAAGAAACTTGAAATTAACTTGTCATAACACATGGTAATAATGTTACAATGTTTCAGAACCATCGGCCACCTAATGAGAAACACTCAGAGCATTCTGTCATATGAACATTGTCATTTTTGCATTTTAAGGGAACAAATGTCATATCTAGTAAACATTTTTCTCAGGATTTAATTATAATTTATAGTACATTACACAGCATTTGTTTTCCATTCATCATTATATTGCTCTTCATCCTTTTCTCTACATTTATAAGTAAAATTATGTGTATGCAGTTGTCTCTCTTTCCCTGTGTGTATATATGTACACATATGCAATATAATAAAAAGTAGTGTAGTGGGGACAACAGACGGCTTGTGTGTATGATGTATTATTGGCATTTTTCTTTCAAATTACTGATTTCTTGTTGCTTTGGGAGAAAGCCATGGTTTTGCTGCTATTAGTACTCTCTTAACAATCTGGAATAAATTCCTGATCTTATCCATGTGACTAATCCAATGCCTATTTTAACATTTTAATGCAAACCCTTACATATGTGCCTGTAATACCACAAAATAAGATGTTTCTTTGTGCAAAATTTTCTAGTATTTGGATGCCAATCAAATAATTATAGGAGTGGAGAATAAATGCAGCTTCAACATGTAAATGATTTTTTTTTCAATGAAAAATACTTCAGCATTCATCTCTTGTTCTCTCCCTCTCCTGTTGGTGTGAATCTTAAATAATAGATCCATATCGAAGTTGGTAAATTAGCAACTATCAGCAGTATACAGAGTACAGTCAGTAACCTGATTATACTGATATTGAGGTTTTTATGTGCGACAGTGGCACTGTTTGATTTTTAAAGATATACCAATGCAAAATGGGTTTGGCAAACAACCCACTGACAAACGCTCAGTTCCAGCTGTAGACATTGTTGCCCCTATACAGTCATAAAAACCTACTTGGAGATCTATGCCTTTCTCAAAACCTGCATTTTCAAATTCCATTCCGTTGATGCACAATGTTGGGCTGCATCAGTCATGCCATGTTATGAAACCTAACACAATGTGACTGATGCAGGTTGACATGACATGTCACAAAGCAACATATCAGATCATAAATTTGAAACAAAACAAAACAAACATTTTTTTTCTCAAAGTCTAAATTAACAAAGCAACATATTTGTTTAAAAGGCAGAAGAAAGTAAAGGATTGGGTTTTTTTCTTTATATTTGCTAGTTCTTTTTCAAGACCAGAATGTTCATCCTGTCCAAGCTTTGTATTCTTCCCAGGGCAGACACACAAAAAACTGGGACAGCCCAAGCGTGAGTCCTGTGCCCAGATCCTCAAGGTATTTAGATGCCTAACTCTCGGTGAAATCAATTTCAATGGGAATTAGACACCTAAATACCTTGGAGGATCTTGGCCTTAGTGCTTTCTCCATTTCTAGGCTTGGACCTACACGGTTCTGAGTGCTGTCAACTCCCGTTGGCCTAAGTGGGTGCTGAGGGTACTCGTCATCTCTCAGGGGCACTCTGCATCTTCCACAACTGCTTCCTGACACCATTACTCCAATTATAGTCGATCCTTCCTGTTTTTCTTTTGTAGCTCCATTGCTTTACAATTTCTGCTCTCAGTCCACAGGGTTGAAAAGTCTTCAGACACTGAAGTGCAAGCAGTGTAGTGTGCTACTCTACCGCCAGGTTGTTTGAGTTGTAAGCAGTATAGTGTCCTCCTACTCCTCCTTCATATCTGAGAAGGATGCTCCATAATTTGCTCTCCATGCTGGCCTACCTCTAACCTGATTCTCCCACACTGCAATGCAATGCATTACACATTATCTTCTGAACCATCAGGCAGGGTTCTTTTTCTTAAAGGGCTTTCAAATAATGTTATTGGAAGATATATAGAAGGTAGAATACATATGGCCTATAACTTGCAAAGAAAGAACCCACCAACCACCACTAGATAAAACATTATAAATTTATTGCCAACTTATCTAGGAAGGGTTATTTTAAGAACCTGCTGCCCACAACAAGTTTTGAGCCATAATTAATGGATGGGTTACCCAAGAGAAATGGGCATTTTCCTTTGTCCCTTAGTTACAAGCAAATTGCAGATATTGTTATCTTTGCAAGTAAGAATAATCTCTGGTTTTTGTACTACTTCTGCTGTAAACAATGTTCTTCTTGCTTTCCTTTGACCCTCACTCTGTATACATATTTATATATTATTCATACCAGATTAAAAATGAATGTGCTCTTTACCACAGTTGTACTGTATTGTGACAATATAAATTAACTTATTGTGTACTTACTTTTCATATGGCAGTGATGTGAAATTTTGATGGCCTCAAAAAGTAAGCAGTAGGAAAAAAGACATTGAACAGAATCCATTTAGGTGCATTTTATATGGTCTTATTTGTTAAATTTTGTTGAATTAATAAATTATGTTCCCCATATACAGTTGCACAGTTTTGAACCTTTTGTGATACTGAATGGAATAAGGGTTTATTACAAATATTATATTAATATAAAATGCTGTTTTACCCCATGGTTTGTGAATTCTTTGTTTCAATATTACTTTAACGGAACAGTGTATGAATTGGTATTACTATTTTTAATGATCAGTACTTATGATCAAGCTAATACCCCAAAGAACTGATAAATGACATCACATTTTGTAGGCAGGGCTAGTGTGGTGTTTGTTATTAATGTTGCCTGTACTTCCTATTATAAGACCCTGTTTCCAGTTGCTTATAACTTGCCAAACCTTTAACCATTTGAGCTGAATTCCTCCATTCTGGGTGTCTGCTTCAGGTGGAATATTTTGGAAAATTTCAACCAAACCAGTTCAGCCATTTCTGAGAGCAAAGCTAAGGAAAATACATTGTTTTGCCAGTATCAGAGGGGTAGCCGTGTTAGTCTGGATCTGTAAAAGCAGCGAAGAGTCCTGTGGCACCTTATAGACTAACAGACGTTTTGGAGCATGAGCTTTCGTGGGTGAATACCCACTTCGTCAGATGCATGTGGGTATGCATCTGACGAAGTGGATATTCACCCACGAAAGCTCATGCTCCAAAACGTCTGTTAGTCTATAAGGTGCCACAGGACTCTTTGCTGTTTTGCCAGTGTTACAAAAAAAATGGTGGCCTTTTTTTGAAAAGCTCTGGGACCCCTCTTGCTTTGGAGCAGGGATTTGAAATTTGGCAGTGGGTTGCCTTTGTGTCAAGGACATGACTTTTGCCGTCCTGTGCAAATCTGCCCTAATTTGACAAAAATCATGATTTGCACATGCTCAGCAGAGACTTCTTAGATTTCAGCAGTTAAGTTCTGCAAAAGATTTCAGTCACACTGGGCATGCTCCCACCCAGAATGGAACCAAAGTCAGATTTGTGGTGGGGGTAGAGGGAGAAGTAGACTGGAACAAGAAGCCCATGGGACAGAAGGGACAGAAACCAGGACTGGAAGCTGGTGGAGACAACTGGGAATTGAATTGGAGGGAGACTGTGACTATCTGGGCAAGGACAGTGGGACTGGGATCCAGGGGGGATTGTGACTAGTTAGACAAGGAGACTGAGATCAGGATCTGAAAAAGATGGACTGCAGCTGGTTGGGCAAGGATACTGGGTCAGGGAATGAAATGGCATGGGAGACTGAGCTAATGTGAGGGGACTAAAATTGGATGAGGAGCCAGCGGGGGATACTATCACTAGCTTGGCAAGGAGACTGGGATTGAGAACCAGTGGGATCAGAAGTAAAGAGGTGAAGGGGGAGGGGAGATAGATTTGATAAGGACTGAGATTCAGGGAGAACTGAGCTTGGGACTAGGAGTAGGAGAAACTGGGACAGGGAGGGTGAGTCAGGAGGAGTGAGACTAGATTTGCTGGCTAAGGATTCTGGGATGAGAAGCCTGCTGTGTGGAGGCTGGGACTGGCTAGTTGATGAAATTGAGCTGGGATGAGGAACGAGAAGTGGGGAAGAGAGGACTAGGACAAGGGACAGGTTGAGGAGCAGAGCAGAAAGGGTCATGAAAAAAGGAAATGAGCAGAGGAATCCCACTAGATCCACTCCATTTCAGAGCCTGAACTGGAACATAAGATTCCTGAGTCTCCCCATTCCTCTGAGGTCAACAAAATCTAAGAAACCAGCTGTCCCTCTCTAAATGCTGGTCCACATAGAGGATGTCAACCTACTACTCCTGTCAGCTATTCTGTTAGCTCAAGTGGCAGAGGTCTGTATAGTGGATGTAAAGGCCCCAACTCCGTTGGTGTTGGTTCATGATGCTACGTGATAGAATTTCGGGGGGGGAGGTTGCTGTTTTTTTCATTTTGCTTGTTAAAATAAAGGGACTTATTAGGGTTGCAAAGTCAAACACTAAAAAGTTATGAAATGCCAGAAAAAGGTTGCTTTTACAACCGTGTGCATATGCATTATGATACAATCTTTAATCACATGATCACATAACATTTTTTCCACAAGACCCCTGCCTCATTCAATGCACAGGATGGAGCTGCTTTGGGTATGAATCAGGGTTGAATAAGAGGCTGTTGTTTGTAGGACTCCGGCCTCATTTGTTGCAGAAGTTGGAAGGTATATAGTGAATGCAAAAGATTCACAAAGGATTGCAGGAGGAGACGGGCTGGTCTCATGGTTAAGGCAGTTGATTGCTGCCGTGGAGGAACTAGATTCTATCCCAGCCTGTGCCACAGAGCTCCTGTGTCATTCTAGGCAAGTCGCTTAAACCAGTTTTCTCACCAAGTTGTTGCTAATTGGGTGCTTGACGTGAGACATTGGGGTCTGGTTTGCAGAAGTGCTGCACACTCATCGCCACAACTGATGTCAAAGGAAGCTGTACTCTGTGAACATGTGAAGCGCTATATAATGCTAAGCTCTCTGAAAAGTCAGGTCTTAGGTGTCTCAAATTGGACAGCCAAAATTAGTTGATACTTTGGACCTTAATCTCTTTGAGCCTCAATTCCCCATCTGTAAAATGAGAATATGACCTCCCCCTCAACTCACGGGGGTGTTGTGATTCATTCATATCTGTGATACACTCAGATATTGTAGTGATGAGCACCACAGAAAAGCCCATGAGAAAATTAATAATTCAGTCTTCAGAGCAGGGATTGAAAAGTGTGCCGTGAATGAGGCCTATGGCTGGACATTGAGCAGTGAAGATAAAACGAAATATTGAATAGCTGCTCGTTAAGTGAGCACCATCCCTTCTGTGCACTGAATGAGGCAGAGTTCCTGTGGAAAAAATAGTCTGTGATCATGTTGCTAAAGACTGTGTTGTAATGCAGACATACAAGGGGGCTGAATTAAGGTTGCAAAGGCAACATTAATTCTGGCATTTCCCAGCTTTTTGACTGCTTGACTTTGCAACCCTAAGAACGTTCATTTAACATAGAGGCTTTTTGTGTGTGTTTGTAATGTACAAAGTGAAGCTTGCAGAAATATAATTTGCTATCTGTTTGCAGATAATTTAAATCAGTTAAAATGTAATGGATGGATGAATAAAAGTATGTTAGGGGAAAGAAAGGTAACCTTCTCTTAACAGGAGGTAAAGAAAACTGTTCTACATAGGTTTGATCCAAAGCTCACTGAAGACAATTTAAAGACTCTCATTGACTTTAATAGATTTTGGGTGAGGCCCCCATTATGACAGTATTACTCTATGCAATTTTAAGTGTTCTTATATGAAACCTTTGCAGACGCTAGACTGTTTATAGCAAATTAGCTTTAATAATATATAGAGACTTCATTATACTGATTTTTCACTTGTATTTACAGCTACTATATATCCTAAAATATAAATTCACTACAACTCAGTAATGGCTAATTTATTCACTATAGGAAGAATTTGTTTTACATGCACTTTGTGACAAACATTTTGTCAGTGTATAAATTCCAGTGGTCCTTTTAATCAGATAGGATGACCTTATTTCCATAAAGGAATCTGACCAGGCACATAGTATAGTCTTATGGTGATATCACGGACCTTGGTGTCAGGAGATAGGCATTTGATTCTTGACTGCAAAGACTTCCCATGTGACTTTGGGCAAGTCACTTAATCTCTCTGTAAATTAGTTTCCTCATCTGTAACAGAGAGTAATAATATGTACCCACTTCTCTAGATGCTTTGAGATCCTGAGCTGAAAGGTACTCTGTGTGTGTGTGTGTGTGTGTGTGTGTCTGTGTCTGTGTCTGTGTGTATATATATAAAATATCAATCAATCAACATATTACTTATTATCAGCAAATAAAGGTTCCAAGATTTTCAGTATAGGTTCTGCCTTCAGTTTAAAATACACGTACTGTGATCCTCAGCATAAACCACCAGTTGAACAAACAAAGGAATTTTTGAAATCAAAACTACAAACACCCTTGCCAGGATAAAATAGACCAAACTCATACCTTATCACTGAGATCTCTTTCCAAGATGTGATGTTTCCTTCTATGAACTGAAGGGATAATTGTGAAATTGAATGATTTTATTGGATATTTCTTCTGAGTTTTGCAACCTAGCTTAGAATTTCCAAAACAATGCAAATCATAATTTCAGTGAATCTCCTTCTTTAAACCCGTTCAGTTTTGCACCCATTTTCTGTGCACAAAAGTGGATTGTGGAAGAATATAACTGATACTTTCAAATGTTGTGAGTGCAGTTATGGACGTATAGTCCATTGGATTTAAGGGACTGATCTTGAAATGCATTGAATAGGTCTAGTAATCTCTTCCTTGACCTCAGTTTGTAGTCCTCCTGCTGAAATTCCTCTGTGAAATTCCTGACCCATTCCTATTTCTATAACTACCTATTCCTGATTGTATTCATTATGTTCCCTATTACTTCTTCCAAGATGAAATTTTCCTTGGAAATTTGCCCTTGCTAAGACTAATGATTTCTGGGTTTCATCTCTTTTCCCTGAGTACCTTGTCTAGAAGATTTCCCTTCACCTCCCTGTCTGAGGAGCAGAAGAACTTTGAGTGCTTCAAGCCTGAGACTTAGGTAGAAACCAACTTACTATGTCCTGTAGATCCATTTAGGCAAATCTAAATATTTTATATTCTGGAGCAGGACATGGTCCTAACATAACTGACATCAATTTATTGATGATGGGCAGGCATCTCCTCCATACACAAATGTCGTATCCCTGCTTGAGGAAATATGCCCATAGGTCTGTATTCTGGGTACAACACTTCCCTCCTCCCAAGGAACAGCTAGAATCTTGTGTGTGGACACAGTGTTCAGGTGCTAATTCTCACTTTTTCTATAAAAAATAGTGGGTTGTTTTAGGGGCCCAAGCACTCTAGTTCAGCTGATGACATCTCTTACATGGAGTGAGTTTTCCTGACAACACACCATCCAGAACACCACCAGTGTAATGCTAGTGTCACTTCAGACCTCTTTCTCTAATGGGAATAACGTCTGACCAGGCTACCCATCTTCCACTTACGTATGTAAAACTAACTTGATAACATCTAAATGATGATTGGCTACAGCTCACCTGCCTGTGACATTTCTTGAGCTAGCCACTCTTGGCCCCTTCCCACCCTGCGTGCACTGCAGTGCTTTCACACCTACAGTACTTTACTACTACTCCTTCTGCTTCATGGGTAGTATGTAGTATAGAAACAGGAGAGGGGGGAAAGTGCTCTTCTAATGTGGATATTGGATATTGTTTTTCACTTGTCCTGGATTTATGTAGATGGTCTGGCACATTTATTTATTCATTTATTTGAGCAAATTAAAGCAAGCCAAGCGCATTTGACCTCAGATGGTCCTGGTTTAAGTTAATTTGAGAGACAAAGCTCATAAAGTTCCAGTAAAGCACATCAACAACTTCCCAGCATAGGTTGAAATGTGATTGCTGAAACATAACCTCCAATACCGATACAGCACCAAGATTCAAAGTCACACTATTATGAAAAATAATGTAAGGCACATTGCAAGACTGACTAAAAAGTCCTGTGTTTCATTCATGCCTGTTTTTCAGTCACTATTTCATACACAAGTATACATCAGGTTCTGTGCAGTAACTTTCCTTTTCTAATCTAGAGTGGATATTTTATTTTTAAATTAGCTATAGTTTTGAGCCTCCATCCAGCAAACACTCATGCAGCTGCATCACGTTACTCACATGAGTAGTCCCACTGCAGTGAAGTTACACATATGTGTAAGTATTTGCAGGCTTGAGGGCTTGCTTATCTCAATCCCTTATTGCTATCCATTTAGAAAAACACGAAACAACACAACTCCATGTGCATCAAATGAAACATACAACGTTATCCTCAGAAACCGACCTAAAGACAAAGTCTGTTTATTAGAGTGGGGTCTGCACATTGTCATTTGTGCCTTGCTCTAGATAATCAACAAATAGAAAAAAAGCCTATTATATGGTTAACTCTATTTGCAAGTGTTCAGACTGGATCACTGAGTGAATGCTTAACAATTATGTTAACTAAGGGAGGGGGTGTGGCCTAGTTTTCTTTAATGTCCCAGAAAAAGAGTTTTTAACAATACAGTTTGTATGAATAGAACTCAACAGAAGCACTATGAATTCCTTATTGTTGCTGAATGCATGCAGCTCTTCCTTATAGCAGCATTTCTTTGTTACACTTTGCAAAGAACTGGCTTGTGGTGAAAATGTAAATATGAGAAAAACTAACCAGACTTTTGTCTGTCATGCAGGTCACAGGCCTTTCCAGTGCAGATACTGCCCATACAGTGCCTCTCAGAAGGGAAATCTGAAGACCCATGTTCTTTGTGTCCATCGCATGCCTTTTGACAACAGCCAGTATCCAGATCGCAGGTTCAAACGCTCCAGAGTTGACTCCGAGGCTTCTGGGAATTTAGAGGAACCTGCAGCTGTCAAACCTGGGAGCTCAGCAGAGCTAACAGAGGAGGGCAGCAAGGCCCAAGAGTAATGCAGCTGAACAAGTCAATCTATATATTGCAATATTATTTTACACAGTTCTTAGGTGTGCATTTGAGTAAGAGTTTGATAACTGCATTCCAAGGAAAAGAATTGTGTACAAATTCCCAGTGGTGTACAGGATGTTTAAAACATTTAAATATATATATATACAGCTACACGTATATATTACAAAAAGAAAAAAAATAATTCCCAGCCCTTGAAAATGGCTGCTAAACTGTTACCTGGCAACAAGTACTTCCAAACAACGTAGGTGGGATAATAAAGTGATTTTAAAATGTTAGGAGGTCATTAGTTATTTAAAAAGCAGAGCGATTTCAAACTTCAAAGTGGTCTTTGTCCAAAAATAATGCTCTTAACAGAAAAATGATACCGTCTAAATGATTTAGTGTTGCCTTGAAGATTGAGGGGCTGTGTTTTCATTGTTGAAAACACCTTTATAATATGACACCAGCTGCTGTCATTTGCTTAGCATAGTAATGAGATGTGTTGGTAGACTGCCATGGTGCCAGTCTGACTGGAGCTGTCATTGCAGAGAAAATCAATTCAAGTGGTGTTGCAACTGCACTATAGGAGAAATCTTAGACGGCCCATAAGCTGGGGTCAGTACTGACCTATATTGGAAAGGATTGTGATATATTACATTTTCAGTTTGTTTTTTTATATATATACAGCCAAATGAATCAATGGTTAGAAAGAATCTGAAGGCCAATGTGTGATTGCAGATTGGTTGTGTAATTCCATTTTTTTTTAGATTAACTTTCAGTATTGAGGGAAATTATTTTATTCTTTTCTTTCTTGTTGATGAAGAAGTAGGTTGTTGTAAAAGTAGAAGAACAATATATAAAAAAAACATTGTTTAGTGAAACTTATCTGTAGAAGGTGCTGGTGAGAAACAGAATATTATTAACTAGCCGGTTGGTTTCTTTTTCTTTCTTTCTTTTTTTACTTGAATGAAGGATTCCCCAGTCATGGTTAGTTTTCATTTGTTAGGTTTTATAAGTGTTACAGACATAGTGCAGGAGTTTCTTCTGGAGCAAGCTCTTATAAAGTAGCTTGACCTAAAATATGAATCCAAACATCCTGCTCTTTGTCTCTAATGAAGAAAAGTGTTTTTGCTAATATTTCTTTGTTTTTGTAAAACAAATGTGTTCTATATTTTTGCAGATTTTAGCTTTTCTACTGATTGGATCCTCCAAATTTGTTAAGTTCTTTGCCATATAGGAAGCTTTTGAGAGACTACAATGAAACACACAATAAAAACAAAAAGTAAGAATAATAGGTAATGGTTTATTCTTAAATCTGCTTGAATGGCATACAATTTTAGCCTTTTAATGTACTTCCTTTGATAGAAGCAAAATCGGTGCTGTTTATCTGTTTATTATGATAGTAGAGAAGTATGAACTTCTTCTAAAACAAAATAATCCAGACTTAAAAAAAAAAAAAAAGTCAATATTTCTTTGCAGGCTGGGAGCACAGAGTAAAACCCCAGGGCCTTAAAACTTCAGCTCTGCCTAAAGCAGTTTACAAAAAATACTAAACTGCAATCAATGTAAATAAAATTCTTAGTGCTACCCTGAGACTGGAAAAAAAAATCTCAGGCTAATAAGGAATACGGTTTGCATATGCTGTCGGAAAGGATGTCATCCAACTGAAGTTTCAGTTTGAATGAGGTCACTGTGTAACTTGGACCCATCTGGCACAGAGCAAGCTGCTTTTCTTGTTTTTCTAGAATAGTTCTCACTGCCTTACTTAAATCGAGTTGATAAACTTAATGCAACTGTTTCTATGATCCTAGATAAAGGATTGAAATGTTATTGAAAACTTTCTGACTGTAGTAAGCTTTAGGATTTTAACTGCACTACTGTGTTTGGTGACTGTGTCAGTCGCTTGCTTTTGTGTGTTTGCGCCGCCTTCAATATCTTAGCAAAAAAAAATCATCAAAACAAAACAAAAAAAAAACAAAAAACAAAAAAAGCCCACATTCCATCTCTTGCACTTTTTGAGCTCTTTCAGTATTCTTTTGTGTCTTCTGAGCATTTTCAGATACGACAGGCAATAATTCTGTTTGTGACACTGGAAACATCTCCCGTTCTTTGTGATGTGTGTGTTGATTCCATTTGGTCCGGTGCTACTGTCCCTATTTTCCCCTCTGACATAGACCTTTTTTCCAGAACATTTGTAACTTGTAATACAAACAAGTGACAGCAGCAGTGATGCATTGTCAGTTTCTGAATATCATCATGCTTCTCATATCTAAACATGTCAAGTTTTTTCTCTGTAACTTCTGTAGTCTGTGATACTGGTCATAATACTGTCTACATTCCTACACAAAGAAAAATTTCTATCTTGGAGGAAATCTGAGAATAATAGAGTAGAGGATTTTGTTGCTATGCTTGTAACAATTAGAAAACTTTGTATTTAAAGTTTATTCTTGGTCATTATTTATTATTATAATACATCAGTTGACAGAACTTTATTCTGGTATAGAAGTATTAAAAGTTGTTTTTTCAGCAATGACTGTTTTCTTTCTGCTGTTAGAATAAAAATTGTCTTTGAAGCAGTACAGTTTTATCCAGTGTTTTACGCAATAAAACCTCTACCTCTGAAAAAAGTTTTCCTACTTGCATATGTTTATTAGGAACACTTAAAACATTACTTTCTGCAGCTTTGTCAGATATTAAAAAATAATGTCAGTAAATTCACTGTTGTTAGGCAGTTACTGGAGTGTACTATGCTGGGTGTGTGTGCTCAATCCACTTATTAATCAGAACAAATCTATAAACAGTATATAGATATAGATATATTATATATTGTGACTAATTGAAAGACTGTGGAAATTTGTTCTAGCATGTAGTAATAATTGTTTTATATAATACTAATTATGTACTACAGAAAAAAGCCTTGGGGTCTATCAAGCATTGATTTTAAAGTGTTTAAAGTGTGTATCATATACTGTAATGTATATAGTCATGTTTCATGTTAAAACACATTTGTTTGTATAGATCATATACTTGGCTTTAGAAAATTGTGAGGTTTATTGTAATGATGCATGTAAAGAAAATTGCCTACATTTTAAAGGAATTTGCAAGTGCAAGAGCCCTCATATTCTACCGGAATCATCATTATTCTTCCTGTATATGTTTTGATTTTCATACTTGGAAGCAACTACATTAAAGGATCTGAAGTTCTTGACTGACACTCATTGAAAAGAGTAACAATAATTAACTCATATCAATAAATGGATTCACCAAAGCAGACTAAATCCTTCTAAAGTGCAGAAAGTAGGGGGAGAGGGGAGCCTTGCACAGGAAAACTGAGAAGGAAAGAACAATGGGAAATTTTAACAGAATTAGATGAAACCACTCACACTCTGCTAATAATGTCATACTGCTGAGCTGAGCAGATTCTCCAATCCTTGTGTGTGTGTGACCAGTAGAGCTAATGTACAAAATTACCTAGCAGTGTTAAGAACAGAAGACTAGCAATGAGGAAATTCAGAGTTAATCAGTTGTTGAAAGTTACATCTAGGAATTGACTTTTCAGTTTAATGGGCGGAATGCAAATATTGCCATGACAAATCACGTGACTAGTACCATTTAAGTGAAAAATGAAAAGCTACATGTAATTAGGAAAAATTGCATTTTTAGGAGATCAAATTTGGGTTCAAATTCAAGAAGTTCATCAAAATGACTAATACATATTTTGGGGTTTCTCACAACCTTTCCTGATGTAACCCATTATCTCATCTGGGAAGTATAGTATGTCAAAAGGCCAAGGCGGAATCTATTTGCTTCAGTATATGAATTCTACTCTGCCTTGCTCCAGGGGTGCTGTCATATCAAGAGGTCATTGTTTCCAGGAGCCAGGGGAAAACAAACCATTTTTTCCTCCAAAGATTTTCAAGTCTTCTTTCAGGTTCAATGGACGTTAAATGAAAATGTGGATCCCGATATATTGAACGGAAGCAGTTTCTCTGCACCTCGATGGAAATGTTCACAAACACAATCTCCTTTATTATCCAATATGCATAATAGAATCCTATGATTAAATGGTTTGCATATTCTTTAGGAACCATGGAAAAGAACCACCATGAGGCCTTGTACCAGAAAACATGGCAACAACAGCCAAGCTGTTCCATGGGAAACAGAATGTCTGAAAGAGTTAAATACTGTTGTCTCAAAAAAAGGCAATTTGTAAAGATTTTTTGTTAGCCCAGCTGATCAGCAACCTTCATATGCAGATGGTGAATGTTTTGACAAGAGTCTTTCTACCTAACATCAGAAAGATGCTCTCAGCTTTAAGACAATGTTTCTTGCTGAAACTTTTATAAGGACTATAACCCCTTTGTCTACTGTAATTTGGGAACTGAATATTTCCCTTATCTGTTTAACATCTGTATTGTAACAGTATATTATAAAAATCTCACCTTGTGTATTGTAAGCACGATCCCAGTGAAATTATTCTTAAGTATTGTGTTTTTCATTTCTGCGTATCACTGCTTGGCATGAGGTACCAAAGTGGAAGTATGTTTCCATGGGGAAGGTTGGGCGGGGGGGGGTAAGAGGAAGGCAAAACTATAGTGTAATGTAATATTAAAAGTGTAATCCAGCTGAGCACTATACAAAGGGATTGTGAAGAGTTCTGCAGCTTCTCACCTGTTGGTGTTGCTCATCATATTTTGGTTGTTGTTTTGTTTTTGTTTTTGTTTTTTAAAGAGTCTCAACGAACAGGGAAATAATAGGAAAAGAGGAGGTAGAAAATTTAAATGATCCCAGAGTGAACTGTTTTGCTGTTAATACAGAAATACAGAGCAAGACACATTTAATGGGCTCTATATTTTATTATACTATGCTGAATAATTAAGTTTGAGGCTAAGTGTCACATAGATTTATCTTTTAATTAAAAAAGCATGGTTCACGCATATTTGAGTGGTAGTCCAAATAAATGCAATATAGAAATTTATGTTTGTTTATCTAGGTGTTAATTACCTAGAGATTGTTCTGGATTACTTCTTTTTATAAAGTGTCATAGGCTCATGTCACAAGTAATAAAGCTTAACGGTGGAACCTTATCAATTTGCTAACTATAATGCTAGTGTGACCTGAAGGAAAGGGAAAAAAAACAAAAAACTTTGGAACATGTTCTGCGTGTGTGCCCCATTCAACACACAAAAAACCCACACATTGAACAAGGCAATCATTTTAAAACGTTCTCGTAAGTAAAAGTACAAATACATCTTCAGTGTTTTACAACCTTTCATGCATGTAATTATTTATAGAACACACTGTTATTTATGCCTTGTGAACTAAATGTTGTGCAGAGACAGACATGGTAAGCAATAAGATGTAGTTTACCTGGTGGGAAGCAACACATTTGATGTATGAAGGAACATTTACAAACATGGAACGCATATTAAAAGTGAGACTTAGATGTAATTTCCTTCATATTTTGAAAAGATTTTTACAATGTATCTAGAAACCAAGATGAAGAGAAATGCAAAACTGAAGTCTAAAGATAAAAAAATCAGGCATTTCAATGGTGCTAACAGAGGAGAAAAAATGTGTACAGACACAAATTGTTCATCATATTCTCTGTCCATCTGTTTTTTCTTTGTTTATCACCAGAATTTATATTAGAATTCTATAGAATCATGTGGAATGATGCTGAACACTGGCAGAGAAAGCTAACTCCACAGCTTGTTCAAGTAGAGGGCTAGCTTTTTAGCTAATGTAAATCAAATGGGATTACACTGATTTTCACCAAGTGAGAATCTGGTCAAGGGTTTTGAAAGGCTACGGATCCTTTCTTACTTTTTGTTTATTTGTTGTTTTTTAGATGGTGGGGGGTTGGGGAGGGTGGGCAGAGGAAAGGGGGAAAAATTTATTTATTCTTTGCTTAGCATTCCGATGACCTGAAAATAATATTAACTTTCTGTTACACCACATTATTTGTAAACTTTTTTGAGAACCTCCACTCTCTGATATCACAAGAAAATCAATGAAAATTACTCTGTGTTCATGCTCATTAATTCTTGCTTCATCTACAGTTTCTCAATATAGGAAGAAGACTGGAAACAAAGTAATAAAGGGTTGTCTTCTGTGTGTTACACAGCAATTATTCCTGCAGAAATAGATTACAAAAGCTTTGTTTCTTGTGTAGACAGTGGTAGTCAATGGGGTACATCTGAAGAGATGAGGTCAGAGGTACATTTAATGTTTAGAAATGTTGCTAAATAAGATAGCTTTGAAAATAAATTTAAAGGAATTTAAGTATATTTCTTTCTAAAGGAATGCAAATATGTATATTTCTCATAAATACAACGTTAAAGGCAAACTTTTTTTTAAATAGCCTAATTTTGGCCCCAACATCCATATTAAAATTCCTAAAAAAGTGGCCTGCAGTGTAGAGCAGTAAATTTAAATCAATGGTTGCTCAGCACTTTTGAAAAATCAGGTCATTTATTCAGGATTCTAAATATAGACTGAGGAATCTAACTTAAGGCTCCTATATTTGAAAATCTTAGCCCTGGAATGTGATGAATCACTGCATTATTACAGTTTTATAGTAGTATAGTTCCATTCAAATCAATAGTTACACATCTGTAAAACTGAAGAACTTGGATGGATTATGTAGTATCCTGGATGGATCAAAAGGACTATTCATCCACAAAGAGAGTGGAAAATTTCTTACCAACAATTTCCTTTCTTTTAGCAGCACCTCCCAGAATCCTGGATGCCCAGGCGGCTCCCCTCCACTCTGCAGCTTACAAAAACAGATCAATGTTTTGCCACCACTCCCTCTGGCCATGCCCCCTCTGCTCCCACTTGCATCCAGAAGAGTTCATCCAAACCTGTAAAACTTGCATAACATTATTATTAAGAAATGCTCTGGAGGTAATGAAATAGCTATGTACATTAGACCAAGAAGGATGCGTGTATGGTAATAATCTCACAACATCTGACCTTTGGCTCACGAGCCATCTAGGCTGGGTAGAAATGTGAGAGATGCTGCTAGCAGAAAGGAAATGATCAGTAAGACATTTTCCGTTCTGCAGCCCAGCATCTCCCACAGTTCTGGATGCCTGGGATGCAGTGAGGAGTGAACAGATATAAGGCAATTCATGAAAAAGTTCCGTAGGAAGAAAGAGAAGGAAGTACTTCCTCTTTCTGTAGACTCGCTCCACAGGCTACATTATTTCTGTGTCACCGTTTGTAGCACTTTCCTGCCAAAGGAGATCTTTGCAGAGGACAGAAAGTTATAGAATCATAGGACTGGAAGGGACCTCAAGAGGTTATCTAGTCCAGTCCCCTGCACTCAAGGTAGAGCTAAGTATTATCTAGACCATTATTATCGAGTATAGTACTTACAAATTCACCAAAACAGAGACTTTTTATTCCTGTTGACATAAAGCATAATTTATTCCAGGCTAGTTTACTAGTAAATTCTCAATTTAATTTGCATAAATACCTGTATCAGTCCACTTTAAGGTGCTTAATGAAAGTGTTACCTGTAGACCAAGTGGCCACATTGCAAATTTCCAAAGTGAATACACTTGCATGAGGTTGCTAAGGATCTCGTGGCGTGCATCTTGATCCCTTCTGGAATAGGAACCTCTGATGCTTTGTAGGTTTCTGCAATGCCTAGTCTAATCCACCTAGCAATGAAAGATTTGGAAGCTCTGAGTCCCTGGCATTTTGGATGGAGGGACATGAATAGGCAGTCCAGTCTTCTCATGGATTCTGTACATTGAAATACGTTGTTAAGATTTTTCTGACCTCTAAAGTGTGCCCCATCTTTTCAGTTGGATGCTTTTGGACAGAACAAAGGAAGCACAACTTCTTGGGAAGAAGTATGGAAAGAGAAATTTATCTTAGGAAGAAAGGATTCTGGTGTCCTGAGTGCTACTTTGTCCTTGTGCAACATGCAGTGAGGCTCATGTATAGATTAGGCTGCCAGTTTAACATTCAGCTGGCTGACATGATCGCTGTTAAACAGATCATAATGGATAAGTAAAATGCTGACGCTGATGTCAAAAGTTCAAAGGGTTGGCTTGTTAAGATCCTGAATACTAGTGGCAGGTCCCTATGAGGGGTGTGTACCCCATATACCCGTTTCAATGAGTTAATATGGGCCTAACATACCTGTAAAAGAGAGAAAGCTAGATTTAATTAATGACTAGGGAGGGATGAATAGCTGAGGAGGGGCTGGATGGTGATCATAAAGCCAAGAAATAGAGAGCAGAAGGGCTGTAGGGAGAGAGAGAGTCTGTAGTCACTCTCTGGTAATAGGAGGTAGTGATGAGGAAGCCCAGGAGAGGTCCCAGCCCTAAGAGTCCTAGCCCTGAAAAAGGAAGAGAAGGTCTGAAAAAGGCTGGGTAGAAAGGAGCCAGAACAACAGCTAGAAGGAGTGTAGCTGTGCTGTAGGGTCCCTGGAACTCAGTGTAGTGGGAAGGCACGGGTTCCCCTACCAATCACTGTTAAGGTAGCATGAGTGCAGAGTTGGGACCCTCATGGGAGGACATTGGATTGTTTGATATTTGGCTTTCTGTTACCCCAGAAAGAGTGGCTGGAGGGCTGAGTTACGAGAAGGGAGACCACCGCAGCAATGGAGTGACTGTCAGCAGGCGGCACCAGGCTGAAAGACAGTGCTACACCATGCCATTTTGGAACAAGTGGCCTGATTGCCAGTCTGGCTAACTGGACTGCTCAAAGAAATCTGAATACCTGGGTTTTGTCAGCCAGGGAACCCAAGGATCCAGCAAACAGCACACTACTAAGAATGGACTCCTGACATACAATGATACTGAGCTGAAGATCTCTGTCTATGCCTTCTTGGAGAAAGTCCAAAATGGTTGAAATTACAGGATTTCTGGGATTTGCACTGTGCTCTTGGCACCAGTGTTGCATCTGGACCAGATAGAGGATTATACCTTTAGTAGTGATACTCTCCTAGGTTAAAGCAATGTCTGAATTACTCTGAAGGATAGACCTAGACCTTCTAGTGCTTCCCTCTCAATAACCAAGGTGTTAGTGAGCCAGGTCCAGATGAAGAAGAGGACATAGTGAGAGAATGTCCAGTCTCCAGGAAAACTGGAGCAGAGACTCTAGTTTCAGCATCCTCACCTGTTCTCATTTTATTTTTGGGAGTGCCTTCCCCAGTAGCAAGAAGGGTGGAAACAGGAAGGTCTTGCAGCCAACTGTGCAATAAGGCTTCTGTCCCATGAATCTAGGGGGGTTGTCGCCCTGATGAAGTATTTAGCCCTCTTTGCATTCAGATTATTGATGAATAGTTCAGGTAAAGGCAGGCCAAATGTCTGAAGGGTGAGATTGAAAACCTCCTGATTCAAGCATCCCTGTGTCTGCCAAGCCAGTCTGCCTCTTGATTCAGATCCCCTGCGGGGAGAGCCTGATGAAGGAGAGGAGTTCCTGATTACTAGATCAGACTGGAGCTAGGCAGCTAATGAGCTAATTAGCAAGGAGACTGGTAAGAGAGCACAGGAAGGAAGTGCAAGGGAAGAGAAGTAAGCAGGAGCAGACCAGGCGTGGCCAAAGTAGGTGGTACCAAAACGTTGATCTGTCTCCTTAAGGTGGACTGTGGAGGGGAGCAGGCCTAATATCCAGAACTGCAGGAGATGCTGGGCTGCAGAATAGCAGAGGATGGTACAGAATGGGCTACCATGGTTGCAAACCCCCAGTAATGGAGATGTCACATGAAAAGAAGAAAATTGAAGGAGTGCCCTGGCAAATCAGGCACAATATTAATACTATTAGAGAAAAAAACCTTTAGCTGCAAAAGATATATACATAAAAATGCAGACTGCACATTTTGAGAGATGTTTCAACAAGGGATATAATGCTTCTCTTACAGTTACGCCACTGGTTTGGTTTTGTTTGTTTGTTTGTTTTTATTATTACCATTGATGTTTATTTTCAAGGAAAGGTGTTATGTGAGTCTTCTGAGTAATTCATATTATGATGCATAAAACACAAGGACTAATAAAGAAAAAATGTGATATTCATGCCAACAGAAGAAATAGCTCTTGTGTTAAAATTTCCCATAAGATGTCTTGCCCATCATGTCTGCACTAGGGAAGGCAAGAATTATATTTCCTGAATTATGCTAGTTTTAGTCTTTAATATGCTGTTTATTTATGCCAGGACCCTGTAGTAATGTATTATGACCTGCATTCAATAGGGGCTTTTTCCAGCGCCCACTGAAGTCAGTTGGAGATTTTAAATTTCCACTAGCATCACTGGACTTGGAAGCAGGCCTTATATGAGAAATATTCCAATCTGCTGAAGCATTGGCTCTTAACATTTGTATTATGTTTTCCACAAAGTGCTGCATATTTTCTCAGTGGAGAAATGTATTCTCATCCATGAGCCATATTCTCCTCCCACTTTCTCCTTTCAGACTTCAATGGGTTGCCCTGGCATAACCAAGAGGAGAATTTTATCTATTATGTTCTGACATAACCATGATTTGAAGACTTTAGTAACTGAGCCAGAGGTTATTGATCTATTACAGGGATAAGTGAGTGAGGGTCTGTGGCTTGCGATGTGCAAGAGATCAGACTCAGTGGTCATGGTGGTCCTTTCTGGCCTTAAAGTCTATGAGTCCATTTTAAATTATTTGTTACTTTTCAATAAACTTTAAAAGTCATAATGTTTGTTGGCGTTTTAAATATTTCCAGCCAGATTCTGCTTCCACTGAAGTCAAGACCATTAAAATCCTAGTGGCATCAATGAGAACAGCACAGGCCTTCTGGTGTTATAGTCTCTGGCATTTAGAGCCTAATCCTACCCCCACTAAAGTTAATGTGATAAACATCTATTGTACTCAAATGGGGGCAGAAATAGTTGCCATATCAACACTCAAGACATTTCTGATTATTATTAGCTTTAATGGAAGTTAACCATATATCTATGAGAATCCAGCAGAAGAACCACTGACAAGGATCAAAGAATTGAACAGAACGTCCAATCAGAGGCCAGCAGAGCCTCTGTGAGACTAGAAACTGCCTCCTCACTGTCAGAAGATCACCAAGTGCCAAAGGAGCCTTTTTGGAGGCTAGGAGTTCAGGTCTGTCCCAGATTAAAGAAAAGGAGCTAGGGTAGACACTTGGATATCATAATGATGGGTGCTGTATAGGACCTATAAAGAAGAGAGTAGGATCGGGTAATGGAAAGAAGAGACAAAGTGATAAAGATGAGAGGTGAAGAAACAAGAGCAGAAAGGGAAAAGGAGACCTCAGGCTCTTCCTCAATCTTCTATAATCTCTAATTTTATAACAGAATAAGAAACAAATTGTTCTCAAGTTTTATAGTTCTGCAGTTGAATTTATCTCAAGTGTTTCTTATTCTATGCAAAAGAGATACCAAAAATACCATGGTAAAATCAAACACAATGGTGTGGTGCTCACTCAGTTGTTTTTTAGTAGCAACCCACATATCAATCACTAGCATAGAAAGAAAAGAAGAAAGATGTTATTTTAGAGCAATTTGAAATCAAAATCTCACCATGTTGTGGAAGTTTCCATTACTATTAACTAGTAATTATCCAAAAGTTCATCTAGTAGTCTGGAGTCCTCTTTCCCATATCACAATCAGACTTTTCTTTGTGCACCAAAGGTCACCAAATAATGATTTTTGCTTTAAACTGAACATATCTTGGGACAAAAAGTTGAGACAAAGCCTTGGAACTTGTTAATCTGGTCACTGGAACTCTTTCTACTTCTTCCTCTGGTTTTGCATGCAAGTATGTTTTTCACATTATTCTCCTCATTGGCTAGGAAAAGGATTGGAAAGCGCTGATGGAGAAAGATTATTTCACTTCACCTACATTCTCTAGAGAAATAAATTAAATTCATACATTTTCCTACAATCACAGACATATTGTACATATCTACATCACAACCATGGGCATGATCTTACAAGCTGCTGAGCCCTCTCAAATCCCGCTGATGTCAAAAGGAGCTGAGGATGTTCAATACCTCCCAGGAGACACACAGTATTTTATAGACTTGAGCCCTGTTTATGAATTATAATTATATGATAAATATATACAATATGCACTGCTAAAACACAGTAGCCACTGACTGAGTTACCTGCAATAGTCATGATAGGTACAATTTTCAGTGCACTTAAATTCCTATGCTCTTTTGAAAATAGGACTTAAGTACTTTTGAGAATTTTACCATGTATCTACATTTGACATTTTTTCATTTAGAATAGACATCATGGTGTGACTCGGCACTCACTGTGATGTGACACCAGCCCTATGTGTGTACCATGAAGACCAGGGTAGTCGATTATTTTTTATCAAGGTCCAAGTTTCTTGGCCAAGGTCCAGACTCCAGAGAAAATAATAACAATAAAAAATAACAATAATGATAAGTAAATTAAAAAAAGTTCAGGGTCCATTTAAAAGCACCTGGCAGTCTTCATTTGGCCTGCAATCTGCCTATTGATGACCACTGTTCTAGATAAATACAATTTAGGTTTGAAGCTCATAGACTAATAGACTCTAGGACTGGAAGGGACCTTGAGAGGTCATCGAGTCCAGTCCCCTGCCCTCATGGCAGGAGCAAATACTGTCTAGACCATCCCTAATAGACATTTATCTAACCTACTCTTAAATATCTCCAGAGATGGAGATTCCACAACTTCCCTAGGCAATCTATTCCAGTGTTTAACTACCCTGACAGTTAGGAACTTTTTCCTAATGTCCAACCTAAATCTCCCTTGCTGCAGTTTAAGCCCAGTGCTTCTTATTCTATCATTGGAGGCTAAGGTGAACAAGTTTTCTCCCTCCTCCTGATGACACCCTTTTAGATACCTGAAAACTGCTATCATGTCCCCTCTCAGTCTTCTCTTTTCCAAACTAAACAAACCCAATTCCTTCAGCCTTCCTTCATAGGTCATGTTCTCAAGACCTTTAATCATTTTTGTTGCTCTTCTCTGGACCCTCTCCAATTTCTCCACATCTTTCTTGAAATGCGGTGCCCAGAACTGGACACAATACTCCAGTTGAGGCCTAACCAGCGCAGAGTAAAGCGGAAGAATGACTTCTCGTGTCTTGTTTACAACACACCTGTTAATGCATCCCAGAATCATGTTTGCTTTTTTTGCAACAGTATCACACTGTTGACTCATATTAAGCTTGTGGTCTACTATGACCCCTAGATCTCTTTCTGCCATACTCCTTCCTAGACAGTCTCTTCCCATTCTGTATGTGTGAAACTGATTGTTCCTTCCTAGGTGGAGCACTTTGCATTTATCTTTATTGAACTTCATCCTGTTTACCTCAGACCATTTCTCCAATTTGTCCAGATCATTTTGAATTTTGACCCTGTCCTCCAAAGCAGTTGCAATCCCTCCCAGTTTGGTATTGTCTGCAAACTTAATAAGCGTATTTTCTATGCCAACATCTAAATCGTTGATGAAGATATTGAACAGAACTGGTCCCAAAACAGACCCCTGCTGTACCCCACTTGTTATACCTTTCCAGCAGGATTGGGAGCCATTAACAACTACTCTCTGAGTACGGTTATCCAGCCAGTTATGCACCCACCTTATAGTAGCCCCATCTAAATTGTACTTTCCTAGTTTATCTATAAGAATATCATGCGAGACCGTATCAAATGCCTTACTAAAGTCTAGGTATATCACATCCACCGCTTCTCCCTTATCCACAAGGCTCGTTATCCTATCAAAGAACGCTATCAGATTAGTCTGACACGATTTGTTCTTTACAAATCCATGCTGGCTATTCCCTATCACCTTACCACCTTCCAAGTGTTTGCAGATGATTTCTTTGATTACCTGCTCCATTATCTTCCCTGGCACAGAAGTTAAACTAACTGGTCTGTAGTTTACTGGGTTGTTTTTATTTCCCTTTTTATAGATGGGCACTATATTTGCCCCCTTCCAGTCTTCTGGAATCTCCCCCATCTCCCATGATTTCCCAAAGATAATAGCTAGAGGCTCAGATACCTCTTCTATTAACTCCTTGAGTATTCTAGGATGCATTTCATCAGGCCCTGGTGACTTGCAGGCATCTAACTTTTCTAAGTGATTTTTTACTTGCTCTTTCCTTATTTTCTCTTCTAAACCTACCCTCTTCCCATAAGCATTCACTATACTAGACATTCCTTCAGACTTCTCAGTGAAGACCGAAACAAAGAAGTCATTAAGCATCTCTGCCATTTCCAAGTCTCCCGTTACTGTTTCCCCCTCCTCATTGAGCAGTGGGCCTATCCTGTCATTAGTCTTCCTCTTGCTTCTAATGTATTGATAAAATGTCTTCTTGTTTCCCTTTATTCCCATAGCTAGTTTGAGTTCATTTTGTGCCTTTGCTTTTCTAATCTTGCCTCTGCATTCCTGTGTTATTTGCCTATATTCATCCTTCGTGATCTGACCTAGTTTCCATTTTTTATATGACGCCTTTTTATTTTGTAGGTCACGCAAGATCTCAAGGGTAAGCCAAGGTGGTCTTTTGCCACATTTTCTATCTTTCCTAACCATTGGAATAACTTGCTTTTGGGCCCTTAATAGCGTCCCTTTGAAAAACTGCCAACTTTCCTCAGTTGTTTTTCCCCTCAGTCTTAATTCCCATGGGACCTTTCCTATCAGCTCTCTGAGCTTACCAAAATCCGCCTTCCTGAAATCCATTGTCTCTATTCTGCTATACTCCCTTCTACCCTTCCTTAGAATTGCAAATTCTATGATTTCATGATCACTTTCACCCTATAAAGTTATTTTTTGTTTTCATTGCATCTGCTCATATCAAATGGGCAAATGATAAATAATGCAACCAAAAATCTGAGCAAATAATTTTTGATGAGCTTCCATCCTATTATATGTCCACAGACTCACCTCTTCAGAGCTACTTCATAACCATTATTAGCTGATGAAGGCATAGTTTTGTTTAACTTTTTTATTAATGATCTGAAAAAAGAGCTAAACAGCACAGTAATTCAATTTGCAGATGACAGTAAATTAGGAGGCATTGCAAACACCACAGAGGACAGAGAAATAATACAAAGGAACCTAGGGAGGTTAGAAAAATGGACAGGAATTAAAAATAAATTCACCTAGAGGAGGGGTGGCCAACCTGAGCCTGAGAAGGAGCCAGAATTTACCAATGTACATTGCCAAAGAGCCACAGGAATACATCAGCAGCGCCCCCATCAGCTCCCCCCTCCAGGTCCCAGCGCCTCCCACCCACTGGCAGCCCTGCTGATCAGCACCTCCTCCTCCCTCCCCACACCTCCCAATC
This sequence comes from Gopherus evgoodei, assembly GCF_007399415.2. NCBI lineage: Eukaryota > Metazoa > Chordata > Testudines > Testudinidae > Gopherus > Gopherus evgoodei. The sequence continues at coordinate 22,084,269 of NC_044333.1, forward strand.
ATCTGTTTCGTGGCATTCAGGAAGCTCTGAGGGGAAGGGGAGAGGACCGAGGGCCCTGCAAGCTCAGGGGAGGGAAGGAGTGGAGTGGGGGTGGGTCCTGTGGCAGCGCCAGGGGTTGAGCAGTGAGCACCCTCCGGCACATTGGAAAGTTGGCACCTGTAGCGCCAGCCCCGGAGTCGGTGCCTATACAAGGAGCAGCATATTAACTTCTGAAGAGCCGCATGTAGCTCCGGAGCCACAGGCTGGCCACCCCTGGCCTAGAGGAATGCAAGTTAAGGCATCTAGGGAAAATTACTCAACATGCAGATATGCAATGAAATGGAGAAACATGAGAAACCATTGTGTTAAAAAAGAATATAGGTGTGCTAGCAGCAGGAAGCTGGAGGAGACCTTGAAATGCTGGCTGGTAGCATGGACAATAAACTCTAGTGCTCTTCAGGGCTGGCAGAAACATGGCGTTTTGATACAGGGGGAATAGTTCCTCTTTTAATAGAACTGGTAAGACTCTAGCTAGAATACTGTGCACAATTCTGAGCATTTCACTATCACCAAGATATCAAGAAACAGGGAAGAGCAAATAGAATTAAGAGGAAATATTAAAACAACCAAATGCATGTAACTCAGCCAAAGGAGGGATAGGATGACCAAGCATCTGCAAGCTTATGAAGGATACGGTCATACAGTGGGCTGGCTCTTTAAGGGACTTGGGTTGGCCCACCTCCTCAGGTGAAAGGCATAAGTGGGGGAAGTGTCACATGATAGGACCATGTGACTCAGATCCAAGCCTGCTGAGTAGAGTAGGTTGAGTATAGTGAGTCTGCTGAGTTCAAGGAGAGGTTTCAAAGGAGCAGGAGGGCAGTTTGCACTGCTCTGCAAAGAAAGACTCTTCTTACCTTCCAGGGGGAAGAATGGATGCACTTGCCAGTGAGAGGTAAGAGCAAAATCCTTCAGAGGGTACTGTGGGCTGCTGAGCCCAGGACAGGCATGATGAACCTAGAGGAGGTTAGGGGAGTCTAGGTTTTAGTTGAACTGTTGTTCATGTTAACAATGTTAGCAGCTGAGGTGGGTTTTCTTCCCACCTCCACCCTAGAAGCAGGGAAAACTGTGTCAGCAGTAAGGCCCAATGCCAGTTTGAGTAAAAGTGTTATTGATGCAAAATCCAAAGAAGGAGCAGTCCAAGGGAGTATAACTAGTAGGATTTTTTTTCTTTGTGTCATCCCATTTCTAACAGTAAGTCTATAGGCTGTGTAATAGGCTCCTGAGGGACCTGGTGGGAGCTCCCTCACTGGAATCATTTAAATTTAGACTGGATGCAGTAGTTGGGGGAGCATGCTTGCACTGGCAAAAAGACAGACTATGACTGACTAATGTAATACACCTCTTCCATCGCTAATAGCAATAGTTACCTGAATATACCATAGCATGATCCAATATAACTTTGGACTTTGTTCATTTAATTGCATACATCAATATTTTAAGTAACAAACTATTTTTCGAGCTCTCAGTGAGCATGAACTAGCCATGATCCAGAAAAGGGCAGACAACACCATGATCTACTAACAATAGCTTTTATTTCCACTTCCAGTAAGATGCTATCTCCTCATTTCCCAGTGCAGTAGCCAACTGCAGAGAGATGACACTTCAGTTACTAGCTTCCTATTTCGAGTGTCACAGTGATGGTTGTGTTGGCTTAGTTTTTAAATCACTGTTCACATTAGCTTAATTACACAAAGGACAATTGATACACCTTGCGGTATGTTGTTTTCTCCTGTTGAACCCCAGGGGTTATAACTGTTAGTGTATAGGAGGAAACCACTGACACTTGTACTGTATATGGATGGCCTGGTAGGCGAGAAATGAAGCACAGTAATGTGTCATTCTAGCCTCTCAGTGACCAGAAATATCCCATAGGCACACTGGTAACTAATTCTACACATCTCCTTCCCCTGTACACTTGTGGTTATCTTTTATCAAAGGCTTCCAATTGTGAGTCAGGATTTATGGGATCTTCTAAACTTCAGTACTCCTGAAAGGTGACAGACTTACTGTCCTGAAATTCTCTTTTATGTCATAGAACAGGTACAGCATCTGCATCACCAAAGTGTCAATTCTGATCTGAGCGGTTGTGGTGGAGTAGCAAAATCAATTCTTTAGTCTCTCAGCTGAGATTGTGATGAAGATTGTGAACCTTTATGGTACCACATAAATTATCAGGGTTCAAACTAATGCCAGTCAATTATAGTGGTGCCTCTTGCTATATAGTCTTGTGCAGTGGAAGTGGTACTGAAACCACCAAATCAGTTCACATTAGATAATGTAGCAGCTGACATGCATTTTTTTCATATAACAGTATAAAAATGTACAGTGCTGGTGACGTGCAAATTCATGTTTCCACTGAAATTGCAAGGAAATGCATAGCAGCAGTGCCAAAATAGCCTCTCTTTCCAAACTGCCTTTATACTTGGTGATACAACCATCTGAAATCTGGGCCTCCTGGGCTCCAGCATAGTGAAAATGAGAATGTTAGGGGCACTTTGCTGCTGTGCTTTGCACTGCACACTACTGTTTCTTGTTCAGCCCACTGGCCAGGTGCTGATGGTCCGTGCTGGTGTGTATCAGTCCTGGTTGATGTGAGGCGTCCCTTTAAAACTCTTTTCCATATAATGTCAGGCCTACAAGACCTAAAAGGCACTGGGGTCTCTTCCCCTGAGTGAAGAGGAAAGGAGAAAGTCAAAGCCTCCTCCTAATCCCCACCCTATGAGTTTCTGAAAATGTAAGAGACAGATTCTTCAGTCCATCAGGCTAGTTGTCTGTCTGTTGCCCAGTGAAGAGCTGCACTAGGCCAGTGGAGGAGTCCTTCTGTATCTAGGAATGCCTAGCTGGCACAGAGCTCTTGGTGGCTCTTGTAGCCCCTGTCCCCCTCCCTAACTTTATTCCTGCCAATAATGTAGGGCTGTGGCCAGTGTGTTCCTGTGTACTGTATGTCAGAACAGCTGGTGGTTGCCAGTGCAGGGCCGGCGCTTCCATTTAGGCGACCTAGGCGGTCGCCTAGGACACCAGGATTTGGGAGGGTGGCATTTTGCTGCCCTCGGCGGCGGGGGGTCCTTCCGCGCTCTGGGTCGTCGTCGGCAATTCTGCGGCGGGTCCTTCACTCGCTCCAGGACCCGCCACCGAAGTGCCCCAAAGACCAGGAGCGCGGAAGGACCCCCCACGCCGCAGAATTGCCGCCAACGACCGGGAGCGTGGAAGGACTCCTGCCTAGGGCGCCAAAAACCCTGGCGCCGCTCTTGTGCCAATGACAATGGGTGCAGTTTGGAGCAGCCTTCAGGTGGCTATAATTGTGCTAGGGAACCAAACCAGCACTGAGCTGGGCAAAAATCAAGCCTAAAGCCCACCCCAACGAAACCAGACCAGAGCACCTGACACTAGGGTTTCACTTTAAACGTGATTAAATTTGCACAACCAAACTCACTACCAGCCTAAGCTAATTTGAACTTATGACCTGATGCTGAAAGGATCAATATCTCATTACCAATGTTCTGAATCATCCAGTAGACTATATTTTGTGAGACTTAATATCCCGGCTGTTTTAAATCACAGTATCTGAAACATTGATATGATCAGAGTGAATCCATTTTTTTTTTCATAGTGTGAATTAGCTAAACTGCGTTTTTTTCAGTAGTAGAATTGTTCTAATGTTTCTTTGGACCAGCATTGGCTTAAAAAAGACTTCATCTTTAAAAATCCAATTTTACAAGTGGTTAGTCTTTAGTGTGGACTGTTGCTTTTTAGTAATTTGGGAGGAAAAATTAATGGCTGAGATTTAATTTTGAGACACACTTTAAACATGCAGTAGCTATCTTTTTTATAATATTTTTATTGTCAACTATATAGCTTGAACACTGCAGAGCTATTGCAGGCTGGTACAATTAACATCACAGTATTTCTGAAGGGGCTGTTAAGATGTCTGTGGAATTATCTCCTACTGCACAGATCTAAACTAGCTCAATGGATATATACTTCTAACAACACAACAGTTTGTTTTACCACTAGACAGAAGCCCCATGTTAGGACCCAGAAAGAAGATCTGAACACTTTTGTCCTGCATCTTTACTCCATCTCTTAAATATGACTACAGAACCAGGGTGACAAATCCATGTAATGTAACCTAGTCTGATGTATACTGTAGTTACTGTACTGTATGGTGTGTAATAGCTCCAGGACATGTGTTCCTCGGCTTTCCTTTCCTTTGTAGGAGCTGCTTAGTGTCTCCATCCTTTTCTCTTCCTCTCCCTTATGTAAGTGTGTGTCTTTAAGCAGTGAATAATGAATGAATTCATTCCTGCGTGTGCAATATTGTATTCTCTGAAAGTAGATCATTATTCTATATGGAATAAATAGTGTTATCCAGCTGATATGCTTTAAAGCTAATGAACCAGTGTCTACTATCTGAGGAAGCCAGATGACAAGATGTGTTTCTCCATTGGTTTCTACTAATGTATTAATGAAAACCAAGATTCTTTTCTGAGTTGGAAGTCTACTTATCACTTGCAACCTGGTTTCAAGTTTTTCCCTCACTATACCCCTTACACTTTTGTTAATGTGTATAAAGGAACAAGTTTCCCACCAATCAGCTCAGTGGTGTTTTTCTCATGCCCAAAGCAAAGTAACTATGCATGCAATTTCTCCTAGGGTGAATACTCTAACTTATGCCAGAAAAGCAGCCCAACATACTTCTGGCCCAGGATCAGGGGAGCCCAAAGTTGGCTTACGCTCATCTTTTCAACCCCTGCTTCCTGACTTGCACCATGCACTCAGCCTCAGCTGAGGATTTGGGTATTATGGTAGTGCCTAGGGCTAGTTGAGAATGGGGGCCATTGGGCTAGGTAATTTATAAACCTACAGTAAGAGCTTTGTCATTGCCCCAAATATTACAATCTAAATAGCCACAAGACAGAGTAGGGAGAAGGTATATAACCTACAAGCAGACTGAACAGCATGATGGCTAAAAATGGCATGTTAGTGCCATGAGTCATTGTAGCTTAAATCCCATAGTGGGTTTATTAGAAGAAAGGGGGGAGAGTTGGATCAGTTTGGAAACTGAGGGAGAGGATGAGAGGATATTGGAGCAAACAGCCCATCAGCAACAGGGCGAGAGACTGTCCAATGTGAGGACTGGAGAAAGTGGGCTGATGATATCATTTTTGTGTGATGGTCCCTGCTTAAAGCACAGGGAGAGGGACAGCTCAGTGGTTTGGGCATTGGCCTGCTAAACCCAGGGCTGTGAGTTCAAAACTTGAGGGGGCCATTTAGGGATCTGGGGCAAAAATCTGGGGATTGGCCCTGCTTTGAGCAGGGGATTGGACTAGATGACATCCTGAGGTCCCTTCCAACCCTGATATTCTATGATAAACTGCTTGTGGGGGGACTGTGCACAATACAAGTCTCTGGAGTTGGGATTTCCTAACACGTGGCCCTCTTAACACGCATACAACACAAGTCCTTCATACCTTAAAATCCAAGATCCTCATTCTCCCCTGGACTGCAGCCTGTGTAGTGAGTTATGCAGTATTGCCAATCCAAAAATCATGAACCAGGCCCCCCAAATCATAATAGTGGCTTAAAAATCAAGTTTATTTTGAAAGAATAAATACATGCTTCTTTTTTATTTATTTTCTGTTTTTTGAGCCTTTTGGGTGCACATGGGTCATATTTACAAGCTTTTCTTTGCAATAATAAGGACTAGAAACTTCAGCTTTTAAAATCAAAACTGAGATTTTTTTGGTGTCGTGACGCCACAGGACGGATTTTACATAAAACATTAAATATCACAAAGCTCTTGATTTTATCATGAGAACTGTCAACACTTCCTGCTGTGAAAAACATTCTGACTGGTGTGAATAAGTAGGGTACTCTGATTTGGTAATATTTTACACCCATTCCCCACTCACTTTGCACAGGTGTAAACAGCTGCATAAGGTGCCAGGAAGTGGAGAGGTGCAAGGAGGTTTTTTTGCTACATCTTTTATGTGCTTTCCCAATATGAAATGATCGCTAACGCCTGTTCCAGGGGAAGCTAGTATTTCATGGAGGATCACTGCCATTCCAGAGGGCCTCTTAACCTGGGGCACATTTTAGCTAAAATACTTGAAATACTCTTTGGTGTTGGCATTGCCCTGTAGCATCACACTTCATGTGTTGAGTTATTCCCTTTGGAGTCAAAGTACTGGATGTTATTCCATCTTTAAAGGCCTACACAATTTGAGGAAAAGTAATTGGTCTGTTCCAAATCTCTGGGTGTAAGAGAGTGTGAGAGAGAGAGAGCGGAGAATCTTTTCAAATGAACGTTCTGGTTTTTCTTCTGTCTATATCTGGAGACTTCAGGATGAGCTCACCACCTGCCATGCATTCACCCCCTCCCCCATGCACGTAGACTGATGAACTACCCTAGGAACTATTTTTTCAGTAGCATCTTTAACTGGACAATTGACCAATGATTCCCTTGTTCTGAAAGGGATGTTATGCATGATCATGGCAAATTAGGCTTAAAGGGGCTGGTCTGTTTTTCTCAGTCCTTACTAGTAAGTTAATTAGCTCTAACTTTATAATTCGAGGTTAATGTAAATGATACAGTATGGACTATGATTACTTAGTTTTACTGTGACAGCACACAATGTGCTTGGCGCTTTCCAAACACAGAGGGAGACACCGTCCAAATCAAGTCTCATGCTCTTATTATTAATTTTCACACACTCTGTGAGAATTGCATATTTTGTCTTCTGTCAAACTCTAAAAGCCTGATTATTTCACATTTGAGCTCTTCTTCATTCCCTTATTTTGGGGCCACTCCTCCAGCTCCCCTCTTACACCTTTAGTTTTCTCCTGATATTAAGCACATCAACAAAATAGTATCCCTTTTGTTAGGGAGGAAAGTTGACATCAATTTCTCATAAACATGCCCCCATGCTTTGCTTGTCTGTCCCACTCACACACAGCCATCCTGCCTCACTTCCCTGCTTCCAACCATTTCCTTCTTTTCCTTCATTTTGGTGGCCATCACAGTATTTTTGGTGTGGATTGATTTTAAACTAAGAGCTCCAGGGCCAAATTAATTTTTTTTAATTGCGCTTTTGGCCTATGTCTCCAGTAAAGAGGCACTAATCTCTTAATACAGATGGGTTCAAGAAGCGAGGAAAAAATGCACTACTCCTTTTTCTAGAATGTGTTTCTTAGCAGAATTGAGCATTTTTAGCCTAGTCCACCCTCCTCCCTTTGAAACCTGAAACCACTGGATATACATCTTATTTACAAAAGGCCATATGCGGAATTCAAATATAGGGTAATGCCATTGTCCCAGGTAGTGTGGTTGGCGTCCACATTTGTAGGGCATTTGTAGGGCATTTGTAGGGCAGATGTCTGAAAGCCACCAGTGTGGTGCTCTTGCTAATTCTCTGTGAGCAGTTTCGAGCAGTACTTGAAGCTGGCTGCAAAATAGATGCTAACCACCTGAACGGTGAACTCAAATGTGGTGCATGGGCCAGCATATTTACCAAATGTATCCCCTTTCATTCTTCTGTGCATTACTGAAGGATTCTGCTCTCCTGCTTACATGGCAGAAGAGTCGTCTTATGCCCTCTACCCCAATTTCTGCATCACTGTAGTGCAGGATTCTGTAAGTACATTACACAATAACCTGTGGCCTAATACCTTTTGTCATTGTCTTGCTCTCACTGTCCATGCCTGTCTCCTCCCTCTGGAGCATTGCCCTTTCCCCCAGTCCACTAAAGGGCTAGGGCCAATAGCAGTCCCTGTTCTTGGAGCTCATGGACTGCCTCCTCTGTGCCTCCTCAGGATCACACAGTGCCTTAAAGAGAGCAGGGAGTTAATAAGGCCACCAGCCTCCTTCTGCACCAGCCTCCAGATCAGACCGAACTCCCCAAGAGGAAGTGTCTGTTGCACCATTAAAGTATGGTGCTGCCTGTGCAAATCTCCTGTCCTCTCGTCCCTTCCACAGACACACTCTGGGGAGCTCAGGTAGGGAAGATACAATTGCTCTTCAAGGTCCCTCTGGAGTGGCAAAGCTCGTGCTACCTCCAAACCAGGCTTCTAAGTAAGGGGTACAGGGGTACAATTCATTGGCAAAGAAAGATCTGATTTATACCCAAATTCTGCTCTCAGGATACCAGTGGGATTTTCTAAATTCTTCAGTTTGAATCTTTATTTTCTGCAGTGACTTTAGTGGAGTTGCTTACACCAAGTCTCAGTTTGGTCCAGTCTCCCCTTGACTTCAGTGCAGGCAGGATTGGGCCCTAAGAATGCACACTTGCTAGCTGATCTTCCTGTGCAAATGACAGAGAATAACTTAATGACAGATCAATGTTATCCCAATGTTGGAAGATCAGAAATCCAGCCTTCCTGTTAATAGATCCAGGTAAGCAGCTTTCCAAATAAGCATCAACTTATCTGTGTCCTTTAGCACTTTAAATCCAAAGCTTTCTTTCTAAATTGCCAAATATATTGCTAATAATTTTATTTCCATCCTGCGCATAAAAGGACTCACTAGATCAAAGAAAACTAGAATTAGAAATCACCCACAACTTTCTGGCTTCAGATGCATTGTGTGGAACTCCCATTAAATATGGCCCACATTGTATTAGACCATGAGCTATAATTTAAGCTAATTTTACCTAATCTTTTCTGAACTGGGTTCAGCCTGGCTTGTAAAGTGAACAATGTTCTCATTTTCATATAACTGGAAGTTTTCCATTTTCTACCAGCACAGGAATCAATTCAGTAGCAGGTTAATGTATTGCACGTGATCTCTGCTTAGGTAGTCTTAATGCTAAATGATTATCCCCAGTTCTTTCTTGTAACATTTCTCTATGTACAGTGTGTGGCCTAAGTGTTTCTGTACAGTAATGTACCCATGAAACCTTTTGAATCCCCCCTGTGAACCATCGCAGTAAGGTCCCAGCTCCTAAAGATTGCTTATTGCACCTGTATTTTGGGTAATTATTCAACTCCTGAACAGAAGCTGCTCATAACCATAGCTTTCATTACAGCGTAGTAGTTGAGTAAGTCCCTGACATACAAGTTAGTATATTACAAAACTCCACATAACACTAGCATAACACAAGCACGTATTCTCTGTCCTTCCAAAATATGATCATCAAGATTATTCCTATTTCAGGTCATCTTAAATGCTAAACCCTTTCAACAGTGATGCAGATCTCTTCTGATACCATACTTCAATCAGTCTCATCTACTTCTCAGAGTCCAATTTCAAGGCTTCCTTAGGAGTTGGTATTAGCTAATATTTCAATAAATAAGGCAAAAGATAATACTGTCAGTCTCATTCTCTTTTCAGCCAAGCGTCGTTCTTTTCTATATGAAACACAGTAGGGCTAAAACCTAGCGTGTTTAGCTTGGGGCAAAACACACCCTACACGAGCAGAGAAATCTAATTTTCTCAATGAAAGTCAGTGCCAGTCAAAGAGGCTCTTGGATATTTGCACTTAGGATATATCAAAATGTACAAATATTGAAAACCTTAGCATAGACAGGCAAGTTGTGTACAAGATTATGAAAGGAAACCAAATTAAGAGAGGCTATGCTGAAAGTCTTTGAAATAACAAAGGAACTGCGAACGTTTCTTCATTTTAATGTTCTTGATTAATTGAAAATGAGGAAATGGTCTTCATTTTCACTGGCTGAGTTTCTTAGATTTTTCACATGTAAATATTCTTAATGTTGTTCAATTGTCTAGTTTACAAATAACGCCTTATAAATCTGATGGATTCCATTTTAGCTTTGATGTTAAAAGAAAACTAAACATGTATGATGAGAGCTAAATAGCAGAGGTAAGTGGAACTTCAGCAAAAGGCAGAAGGTGCTCTGGCACCAAATCTTCTCCTTCTAGTAAAGAGTTAATGCAAAGAAATAAAATCAGATATGTGTAGCCTCCAGACGTCTATTAAAGTGCAGAATGCTGTTTTCTATCACAGATTATATGCCAGATGTTCAAACTATCTCTAATCATTGCAGATGTAATGGAGTAGAATGTTGCAGTTTGTGAGTTTACTGGCATTAATTCTGTATACCGCACAAGGGAAAAGATTTTAAATATATAATTATATCTCATTAATACTCAGGTTTTATTTCCTTTCAATGGAACAGGACTTATTAAAGCAACCATTTACCGCATGTTTTCTTTTAGTGTTTGGCCCGAGCATAATCCTGTGTGCATTCTACATGTAAATATGTACTAACCTGAGTGTATAGAACCGCAAAATACTGTATATAATTCCACTGATACAAAACCCCAGTTTTTATATGCATCAGATGTTTGCATAATGTAAATTGACAAGGGAAAAAACGTATACAGTACTGTTTTAACCACATACCTTTCTAACAGCTTCCCTCCTCACTGGAGAGAACTATAAATAAATCTGTACTTTATTTACCTTATTTATTCAGTTTAACTGGAATAAAACTGTACAGTTGTATGAACCATCCTGGGCTCCACTAAACTGCCTCTGCCTTGCTTCAGCCCCCAAAAGTAGACTCAAAACTAGCTTGAGTGGCCAGGGAAGGGCTCCGTGGCATAGTGGAATCCTGACAATGTAACTTGCCCTGTGCCCCAGATTTGTAACCCCTTTCTTTGCCCCCTGTTTAAAAGACATGCATGTATGGGACGCGGTTGGAGCACTGTGGCTCTCCAGCAATTCCCAACCTCTGAAAGGGTCTCTTATGTCTTTGCTGCTGGTGTAACTTTGAGCAACCCTAGAGCTGCTCTAAGTTGCACTGGTTCGGCCCCCTGACAGCCTTGGATCAAGAGGTTTAGAGATGTGAAGCAATCACTTTGCCTGGATCTGATCCAGGCTCCTGGCTCTCCTACGTCCCCTTCCCTCTCTGTGCTTCCCCCAGTGGCTCCTGAAACCACCTTTCATCTCCCCACACTTTTCTCACCCCTCTGCATTTCAGTTTGGGTACTTCTTCCTGGGCACCAGCAGGGAGAGAACCCTGGTGTCAGTTGTCAAGCACAGGAACCAACACCACAGCAAGCACTGGTTTCCAGAAGTAATTGCTGGGGAAGTTCTGTTCAGCCCTGCAACTGCAGGCTGGAGCATGCTCAGTATAGATGGAATCTTTGGAAACTTTAGTTGCCAAACTCTAGTAAACTTCTGAGCACAGACTAACTGAGACTCTTATAGAGGCTTATAACTTTGCCAAATTTTGATGGCTTGTCATGGGGATAGAAAGACCCACATACCTGACATGCAGGGCAACTTCTGCCCCACTCGCCAAATGTCAAGTCCTTGCTCCGAAGCATGGAGGTGCTAAAGCTGCTCAAGAAAACATTGAATTTTTTTTTAATTTTTTTTTTTGCCAACCATGGACAAAGTAAAGTATTTTTCTTAATGTCATTCTTGGACATGACAGAATGACTTTAGCAGAAATTGTCTCTTTTTAAAAAAAAATATCAGATTTTGGCAAATACCCAGCATGGGCAACTTCAGCCCACATGATTCAAGTCTGGCAAAGTTAGAAACAACTGAAAATAGGGTCTGACACTGCGAAGGCTTGAACAACCTTAGCTACGTGCAGTGTTACCATCTTTGATTATAACAGTGCACCAAATATAGCTCCGAAGTGTTTTCCAAGCAGTGTGTTTACAGAGGGGAAGCTTTCAATCCCTTCTGCATTAAAAGGGCAGCAGCCAGAGAGGCAGCACAGGGGAAATGGGGAATTCTGGCCACGGACACTAAGGCAAATCCTATTATTTTGACAAATTCCATGGAATCCTTATTTTCCATGGAATTCCATTGCAAGCAAACTGGTTACTACCTTTAAGGTCTCCTCTGAAAGACCCGTTTGTAGAACCTCAGAAGATGAAGGGTTCAAACTGATTCTGGTGGGATTTGCAAGCTGGGTGTTTAGACCATTATGCCGTTCCCTCTGGCTCATGCAAAAGTAAATGAGACATGTGAATAATGTATAACATATGAGTAACTTGTATTTCATTGATGCAAGTATGAATTAATATTTCAACATCCTGTGGCAACCAACAGCATGTGTCAGATTTAGGGTGACCAGATGTCCTGATTTTATAGGGACAGTCCCAATTTTTCGCATTTGCTGTCTGGTCACCCTAGTCAGATTGTGCTCAACTTCTAAATGGATGCACAAAGGGGAACAAGGAGCCACTCCCTCATAGCCATGCACAGCTGCATGCACAACTGCATTCTCCTGAGTACAAGGACTGCTGGAGGCAGCTGCTGCAACCAGAACTCCCCTCCCCTCAGAGGGCAGATTGTCTCATGAGCGGTCTCTGCAGCCATTGCTTAGGGGGCACTGTAGATGAATGCACTAGGAGCTGTGTGAGGCATTTTGCCTGCCTGGGGCAGTGCAGAAGTAGTCAGCAGGCAAAGGGAGAGCAGTACTTAAAGTACGATAGAGCTAGTTCTCTGTGACAGACTAGAGCACTGAATGCAGTTAAGTGGGACACAATCTGCATTCCTTAGTCAAACAAAATTTCCCATGCAATATACATTTCATTCAATTCTTAGTAGTCAGAGATTGGTATTGGGGAAAGCAGCTAAGAAGACTCTCTACTTTAGCATCCCACGGCCACAGAAGATGTGTGTTTTACCCTTTCAGGCCAAGGAATAACCTCTTAAAAGATGGAAGTTGTCTAACTTCAGCCTCCAGCCATTGGATCTTGTTATACCTTTTATCTGTTAGATTGAAGAGCTTTCTATTATCAAATTTCTGTTTTCCATGTAGGTACTTATGCACTGTGATCAAATCACCCCTTAGCCTTCTCTTTAAGTAAAACAAATTGCGCTCCTTGAATCTATCGCAATAAGGCTTTTTCGCCCCAAATCCTCTAATTGCTCTCGTGGCTCTTCTCTGAACTCTCTCCAATTTATCAACATCCTTCTTGAATTGTGTCCACCAGAACTGGATACACTATTCCAGCAGGAGTTGCATCAATGCCAAATACAAAGATAATATAACCTTCCTGCTCCTACTTGAGATTGCCCTGTTTACATACCTACGGACTGCATTAACCCTTTGGTCACAGTGTTGCACTGGGAGCTCATGTTCAGCTGATTATCAGCCATGTTCCCAAGTCTCTTTAGAGTTGCTGCTTTCTAGGATACAGACCTTCATTCTGCAAGCATGTCCTACATTCTTTGTTCCTAGATGTATTACTTTGGCCATAGTTAAATGCATTTTGTTTGTTTATCAAGCGATCCAGATTGCTCTGTTTCAGTGACCTCTCCTCTTCATTATTTACCTCCTCCCCCAAAATCTTTGTCTTCTGCAAACTTTATCAAGAATTTCATGTTTTCTTCTAGATCATTGAAAAACATGTTAAATAGCGTAAGGCAACAAACCAATCACCGCAGGACCCCACTAGAAACACACCTACTTGAAGATGACTCCCTGTTTGCAATTTCATTTTGAAGCCTATCAGTTACTGTTCTTAATACATTTAATATGTTTTATATTTGTGTTCTAGTTTAATAATCAAAATGCCATGTGTTACCAACTTTAATGCCTGACAGAATTCTACAGAGGTATATTCCATCAACACTGTTGCCTTATCAACTTGTCCCTGACACATCCTCCTTTGAGTGCAAGGTTTAGGAGTCCATCTCCAAAAATTTATCTGGCATTGGATGTTTAGACAGTCAATTACTTGACAAGGCTACACATGTTGAAGCTATGTAGCACATCACTTGAATATTTGGTCCTGTGAGCTCAAGTCCTGGTGTGGGAATTAAGAGGTGTTTGTACTCTCAGTCATTTTATTTACAACTATCACCCCTTAATTCCTTAGTACTGGCCACAAAATAGGAATCTAGAGTACGTTAGTGAAACATGTCAACTGCCTTATCAATGCAGCATCTAAACTACAAAAAGCATGAGTAAAAACGCTTTCAAAGGAAATATGTAAAGAACAAGACAAACAGTGAGTACTGTAGGCATTCTCAAAGAACTCGGTTTAAAAATAGCTTTATTTCTCACTCATAAAAATAAACAAAATGTCCACAGAATCCTGCAGCAGTGTGGTCCCCTGCTCCTGCCCTAAAGGAGAGGGCTGAGGCTGGGAAGAAAAGCCTGGGCTGATTAGGGAAGGTAGGCTCAGCTGTGGCCAAGCCCCAATCAGGCCCAACTGGCTCCTATAAGAGACAGTGAGCCAAAGGCCCAGTCAGTGTCTCTCTGCCTGTAGAGGGAGAAGCACCTGGCTGCTAGGGAGCATACCTAGGTACCTAAGGTGGAGCAGGGCTGGGAGAAGGCAAGAGGAGCTGGGGAGCTCTGGCCTGGAAACCCCCCAGGCTGAAGGCCTAGGACAAGGCCAACAGGTACTAAGGGTTGCAGAGGGCAGCCCAGGGGTAGGCTAAGGCAGAGGTCCAAACCCTCCTTGCCAGTGATGAGTAGGCTGATATTTCAGTCTGCTCCAGGGCGTGGGGCTAGACGATGACTGGCAATAGCCTTATACTGAGGCGAGGTGGGACTAGTGAGTGGGGGTTCCCCAGGGAGGGGAGACCCTAAGACTGAGGGGTTACTGCCAGGGGGCAGCACCCTGGGTAAAAGGGCACTGGGCCCAGGGAGGGACACGGGGGCCAAAGGACAGGCGGATCACTGGCCTTCAGAGGGCGCTCCAGAGCTGGAATGAGCTAATTCCCGGAAGACACCAGCAGGAAGCGCCGCAGGGGTGAGTCTGAATGTCTACAAATCCATACAAAAAGAGAAGGCTCTCTATATGGGCCCTTGTGCAGGCAAACCACTGACTTGTTCCCTGCTATTCATATAGCTCGGTGTCACAGATGTGGTGTCCGGGATTATGATCAAGAAGGGAAGGATTGGGGGAAATGCCTCAAAATCAGAGGAAAGCATCCTATGCCAGTGAGAACACCTGTGTCTATATATATATATCTCAATTTTTAATCTTTTAAAATAAATAGAAAACATCTGTGTCCACTTGCAAACAAAAGTAGACCATTCTGCAGCTAAAGCAAGTAAAGAAACAGATACTCAAATTTTACTACATTGTAGTATTTAAATAAGCTGTTAAATTGCTTTCATTGTCTATAATCTGATATGCACACATGGAAGACAACTTAGATTTTTTGCATTGCCTGAAATATGTCAATATGTAACAAGAAGATAAGAGAGTGATTTAACTTAACCCCCCGTATTAGTATATTTTACTACATCTTTCAGTTTCCCTGTTACATTTCTAAACAGTTTTATGCTGAGCCAGAAATTGCTCCCTACCACTAAATTGCATGATCGTTATCAGAGTGGATGTAAATAAGGTGGGTAGGTGATATCTGAATAAATTCTGACTGGAACCTTTAAACAGCAAAACAGGAGCATACAGATTTTGGCTAAAAGTGGTATGGAATGATGTCATTCCATTAAGTTTGAGCTCACTGAATAATTAGCAGCATATAATGTACTTAATTTCCACAAGTAGATTTCAATTTCCTCAAATATATTCAAATTTTCTTAAAAAAAAAATTATGATTGTGAATAGTTCCCTGAGTATTCAGTACTTTAAATGTGACTTACGCTGTCTCCTTGTGATTGCTCGTAGAAGTCTCACAGTCGTGTTTGCATTTCGTGATTTGGGGATGGAGTTACCTTCAACCAGTCAGTATTGGATGTATCTGTCTCTAGGAATAGCACACAACTGCTCTACTGACCTAAGACAGCTGATGCATTAGTTTAATTGTAGGCAAACTGGTCACTGAAGAAAGTAGTATTGACATGGAGGTGTCTGGTGTTTGACTGACCTCTGGCTCTATCTGAACGTGAGAGTTTTGGGGATGTCTCAGGTGATGAGATATGAGCCATTTCTAGGTGGCAGTCAAGCGTAGATTAGGTTGGTTGTGACTGAAATTTGTTAGCTCTTGACTATTTTGGCATATCTGTAAACAGACCATTTCCCAGTGGGCAGATGTTTGCATCTCAAAAACCACCAGCTCTCAAATTGAGATAATGGTACATTTGTCAATCTGAGGGCCAAGGACTGAATACACACTAGAGACTGAATTATATTCTCATTCCTATAGATGACCTTCCAGGCTGGTGTTGAGGCAGAATAAGGAAAAGGCACTGTCTGCGCATTAAATTTGTTCAGAGTACTTTGATTGCATTGGTGACTAATCTGGTATTTTTATGAACACAGATCACACACAAAAACTCTTAAAAGGATAAATGAAAAACAGACTTTTTACATTTTCATCATATCGTTTGCCAAGCCTTTTGGAAAAGTTCTGAAAATCTCACTACAGTCTTTAAGAAAAATTAAGACAAATTTTCTGAAAATGATTGCACCATGAACTTTACATCTGTATTCAATATGGCCGCACAAAAATAAACTCTCCAAAGACAATCTTGAAAACATAACAAACTGCTATAGTTCCCCCGCCCTACATTATCTTTCATATATTTCACTTTCTTCTGACTAAATAATGGTAGAATGTCCACATTTGCATAAAAGCAAACACTGTATTTTGAAGTGATCCTCTCAAATGTGCTTTTAAAAAAATCAGCACATGGCTGCCACATCACACTGCCCACTTTGACTTAGTTCAGGGAGATATTCGTATCTGCTACAAGTAGTATCAAGAAAAAAACCCTGGGTAAGAAGAATAAAGGTTCTGGTTAATTCAGAAAAAAAATAGGTATGTATGCAGCAATACAGTTTTACTGCTAATCTTTTAAACATGAGTTGAGGTGTGTATTGTATGCCTGATTAAGAAGAAAAACTGGCAATTTGTTCTACACTGATGCATACAGGTAGGTATTCCTTTTAGACGTAGGCGAATGTGCAGTTTCACATAAATCAAATAAGGGTAGGGAAAGACACTATATTTGCCCATAGTCAAGCAAAGGTTGAAAACTATATTTTAATTGCTCCCTCGTTCAGCGGAGTAGCAAAAGATTACCTTTGGCTATATTCTCACAGCTTTGGATGTTTTCCCTATGTTCTCTGTGTGCAGAGTGCAGTTTGCTTTCTCTTGAAAGGGAACATCAAACACTTGCGTTTGATAGGTTTGATTATTTTACTAAAAAAAGTGATAAATGAGCAACAATTGTAAAATGAAGAATTTCCCCCCAAAGGGATTATTCACAACTGTATCTCTTCCTATCTCATTTTATTATATAATGATTTAATAAATATTAAAGCAATGTGAGATTTCACTATAGAATTCTATGGTACGGTGGCTCAATTTTAATAGGACCTTTCATGCCATGCATCACAAGGTGCTTTAGCTAATAAAACTAACCAACAGATGAAACACCATTGGATCTTATAACCCAAACATTAAATTCATTAAGTGGTAAAAGTTAAATCAAAAAGATAATTTTCAACCTAGATTTAAAAATTGTGACAGATTGAGCTGCACATATTTCGGAGGAATAGAGTTCCAGAGATGCTGAGCATGGGTGGAATAGCGTTCAGAGATGGTGAGCATATCAGCTAAAATCTCTTGCATCATAAAGCTGCCAAGCAAAGCTTAGAAGGACCAAGAAATCTGCTTTAGAAGTAGAATTTAATAATAAAAAGGCAATCCAAGGAGTGAGACTGTCAGGGAGGTTCTTTTGGCAAAGACACTGCAATGTCTGTTAAGTAAGGAGAACAATTTGAAAATCAGTCCAAAATTTTCTGCAGTACTGAAAATCCTTCCTATTTTTTATTTAAAAGGACATTTCACAGGTATCTATAAATAAAGGATTTTTCTTCTTGTGTGCTAGCCTTTCAGAAACAAGGCAAAGAGGCAAGACAGCTAAAAATGGTCTGACCACATCAGCGCACCGTGTGATAGACTGCACCACTGACTGACATTTTCATTATCGGTAAATTTATGTTCCTATTTCTGTCTGTAATAATGACCATTCATAGCAAAAGCATGGTGGTTGTTAATAGACAAAAATGGGAGGAAAATGCATAATTGAAGCACTTCCTCCAAATACTTTTGGCAGTGTAGTAAGGCGGAGTGGCTTCCCATGGACCAGGATGGGGAGGAACCCCTCACTGAGCCCTAGTAGAGCCAGGCCATGCTCGCCCCTCCCACTGGAAGACAGTAGGTGGGACAGGAAGCATAAAAAGCAAGGCTGGAAGTTCAATTGGGCTGCAGCCACCGGAGGAGCCAGATGCCTCCTGCTTGCTCCCAAGCTGGGAGATTGTTACTGGCCCCTGGGGAGCTGTGGGCTGGCCAGAGCCACCGGAGCCATATACTGACCCAAACGTGAAGGAGCTGCCAGCACTACCACAGACTTTCTACCTGGACAACCCTCTAGAGGGCCAAGTACAACGCAAGGGGGAGTTAGGAAATGGGAGGAGGCAGCTGACCTTAGTCTGGCTGTGGCACCGCCTGAGCATAGGTCAGCGTTTTGTGGTCGGACTCCCTGCTGACCCAGTGGACTAGACTACTATTGCCCCGCCCTGACTGAGGGCTTGAGATACTTAATTGGGTTTGTTGTTCAGCTCTGACCACAGGCGCAAGCTATAGACTCATTGTCCCACCCTCCCCGAGGGCCAGGGCCATCTAACTGGGTTTGCTACTTGACCCTGAAGCAGGCCCGAGTCATAGACCTTTGTTTCTCCGACCCTGCCTGAGGGCCTAGGCTAGCTGACTACTTAACTCTCCACAGTTAACCCCTGACCACAGGCCTGAGCTATAGACTCTTGTCACACCACGACAGGTGACGCCCAGAGAGCTGGTAAGGTGGACTGGCCTCCTGCAGACCCAGCTGGGGAGGAACCCCACTGCTGAACCCTACAGGCAGCCAAGTATTTCACACAGATCTTGGCACCTGAATGCAAGTATAATAATTTTACACAATTTCCAATGATTAAAATGTTAGATACATCTCAAAACTATTGTATAAATGATGGACCTAATAAGAACTGAATCATAATCTCGATGGTTCATAATTAATGTTGCTAAAAGGCTTCTAAGGGTTGTTGTCTCAGGAAATATACCTATGCTGGACTTCCATGGTGGCGCCATTCTCTTCTGCAAAGATGGCTAATGTTAAATAACATGATTTCAAATATCCATAATGTTTTATATGTAGCAGAGTAGGGGAGTACTTTAGGCACTATTCTCCTAGTTGTAATATTTGTTGCCATTTCTGATCATTAATATATTTGCCTCCACCGTAGTGCTGGGTTAAGAGTATTAAGAATACCTAGTTTGTCACATTTGGATACAGATTGCATTCTCCAGCACTAGTGTGTTAGCCTTCTTCTCTGTTATTCCATCAATGCAGGTTAGCTATAAACCTATGAGGAGTCCTTGTGGCACCTTAGAGACTAACACATTTATGTATCTTTTCATATACTATGTATATATACCTGCTACTGTATTTTCCACTCCATGCATTTGATGAAGTGGGTTCTAGCCCACAAAAGCTTATGCCCATATAAATTTGTTAGTCTCTAAAGTGCCACAAGGACTCCTCGTTGTTTTTGCTGATGCAGACTAACCCGGCTACCACTCTGAAGCCTGTAAACCTATGGTGACCTAGGTTCATAGGAGTTGCCATACTGGATCAGACCAGTGCTCCATCTATACCAGCATTCTGTATCTATCAGTGGCCATTAACAAGAAACTCTGTAGTGGACAATGATGGAATAACCTGCCTATAACGAAACTTGAAGTGTTAGGTTGAATGCAAGGGAAGATGGTACCTGGGACCAGTGTACGATGGTGGTAGTTAAAATATGGTGGCTATATTTCAACAAACTGGTACAAAGATGTGACATTACTGTTCTTCAGGATTATCTGGAAGCCCCAAAATTCCATTTTATCTCTGATGTCAGACCATCAAAACAGGGCTAGTCCAATGCGTGGACTTCAAACACAAGTCACTGGGTTTAATGGGTGAAAGTATGTGGCCTGTGATATAGGGGAGGTCAGATCACTAGATGATTTAATGGTCCCGTCTCACCTTAAAAATCTGTCACTTTCCAAGGGGTGTAACTAGGTCTTGGTTTTGGCTTGAGGGAGGAGGTGATCAGATGTTCTTGTCAGTCTTATTCCTTTTTGCTCTTGCAGTATAAACGTCCCAAATATCCAGTTACAAATGAGAAGACAAGCATAAGAAGTCGCCTTACATACTTTGCTTTTGGCTTAAAGAAAAAAAGTGCTTGTCAATAATGAACTCACTAGACAAATCAACAAAAAAATGTTTAAAAATAAACATCAGTTTGGGATAAGTTGGAAAAAATAGCCTTTTTAAAAATAAGTGTATATTAATCTTTTATGGTCTGACAAACCTTACTGCACAAAAATGAGTTACTAATAACTACTCATATACCTTTACTAAATAATAACTACTCATTTACCTTTACTAAAAAAAAATCAACTTCTCCCTTCAGATTAAGAAAATGAAATCCAGACTGAAGAGACAACAGAAGTTAAAAATGAAATGAGATACTATACACATTCCATTGTCTGACTGTTTTCCAACAGATGGAAATGCAAAACTTGTGCAAATTTCCCCAAGTGAAACAGTGCTCATGGCTTTATAACTCTGACCATTTCTATGTTACCATTTGGTGTATCAAGGAGCATTTCATTTCTGTGACCATACTAGGGTCAGCTCACTCCCGAACCAAGCCAGTAGTTAAATGTGTTAATTTTAGTAAACCATGATTGATACAGACAACTCCACAACATACTTCCTCCAAAACCCATTGCACTGAGAGGGATTTTTGCCTTACCCTATTTCTGTTAAACCCAGGTAGGACTGAAGACTATTCTGAGTATAGAGATCTTAGGAAGATGTTTGGTGTGCTGCTGAGATCAGCAGGACATCAATATATTCTCACAAGAAGGCAAAGGACTCTGAGAGAACAGAAAAGCTTAGCCATTTCATGCTATCAGTGGACTCTGAGTACGTAATTATAAATGTCATCGTTTTTTCCCCCCTGTTTTATCAGAACTTCCATTCTGCCATAATTTTGTGGCCATGGAAAACCCATTGAATTCAATGTCAGTCTGTAGAAATGAGTTAAATAACTGCAATGATTCTCTTATTTTCCTCACCATTTTTTAAATGCTCAAATAAGACTCCATTGGTCTTCCACTCCTGCATCCCTCCAATTTCTCAGTGGTCCGCCTTTATCTTATGTTTGGGGCTGCCAGGGTCCCCTCTCAAATTCTGGAGTCATTGGTACTGAGGCCTGGAAAAGAGGCTGCCAAAGTGGCCAATAGTGTTGAGACTTTTGCCTTTGTGTGTCTTCTAAGAGATCTGGCAAAGTATTCTCTTCCTAGAGAAAGGCTTCCTGGTGAGGGCTCCTGTAGAAAATAAGATCCTGTCCATGAGCTCCCAAAGACTTCACCCCCCTCATTAGCACTAACTGGGGCCTGAGGGTAAAGAGCCTTCAGCTCAGCAAAGGTCATTCTGGGGATGAACATCTTCAGCTCTGGTTTTCACGGTTGAAATTGGCCCTTCAATGGAAAGAGAATTTTAGCGTCTCCATTTATCATTGGAGAGAACTCTTCAGTGTCTGGATACCACTACCAGCTTGCACCAAATGGCCACCTTGATATTGTCCGTAGAAGTTTAGAGATTAAAGCATGTCATTGTATAACAAGTCTGTGATTTAGCAGTTATTTGGGCTCCTATACATTGCTTTCCTTTGTTCAGTCTTGTTCATAAAAGTCCAGCAGACTGTCCTGCATCTCTAATAATGAAGGAAACTACAAGGGGGATAAATAGAGTTTACTAATCAGATTAATAATGGAAAATACCTGTCCCATCTTACAGAGAGACAAATTAAAAAGGGCAATGGGAGCTCCTAGAAATCATCTGTTCATGTTAACAACGTGAATATTAATGAAAAACAAAAATGAGTCTCTTGTGGTTCATTTTCATCATACTGTACAGGTATTAAAAATCGCTATAGAAATCCAGTCCATTAGCTGCTAATTCTAAATAACTTTGGCCTCGGCTCTATTCTGGCCTTTTACCTCCCCTCTTTGCAAAAATCTGGCTAGAGCAGTTCCACAAAGATCAAAAAGTGAGCTAATTGTGATCACTTTATTTACAGTTCCAAAGACCTAAGAATAGAGGCCTGCATGAAGGTAACGAAATGTCTGGCTGACCAGATAGCAAGTGTGAAAAATCAGAACGGGGTGGGGGATAATAGGAGCCTATACAAGAAAAAGCCCCAAATATCGGGACTGTCCCTATAAAATCAGAACATCTGGTTACCCTATGAAATGTGCTGATTAAGGGACTAAGAGGACACCGTTGGGGGCAATTCACCACTAGTCAGAAAATGCGGTTGCTTCTTTTTTGTCGTCGTTCTGATTTGTTCACTTCACAAAAAATAAAACAGAATCTGACACTACTATTGGATCAGTGGATATGCTATAAAATTAAGGCTCATTGTCAGAAGTGTGTGGAGACAGATCATGTACCACTATCGTACCTCTTCACTGTTTCTCATTTTGATGACTGCCATTCATTTTAGTCTCAACTGCCACCATTCCCTTTTTTTTATTGTTGAGATTTATTTATATTGTAAAGAAAGAGAGAAGGTTATAGATAAGTTATACTGAAGGAATGAACCCCACAACATTGATACTCTTTTTTTTTTTTTTTGAGTGCCTCATTTTGTCTCTCTCACACATTGTCTGCCACATTTGCAGCTTGGCAGGTTGAGAGGTATCTGAGCAGCAAATTCACTCCTAATTTATACATAAAATACAGAGTAAAGAAATGTGCTGGTTATACAAAAAAGGGGAGTGATGTAGTCAATTAAAAATTAGGCCAATAAAGCTGAGGATGACATGGCTAGAGGTGTATTCTAGGCACGTGGCTGAATTATGCTGTATGAATTATAATCAGGGAATGACACTAGCACAAAAACAACCCTCCCCATCCCATCCCATCCCAAAAGAGTAGGAAAGTACTGTTCAGTGAGTTAGGAGAGGGTTAAATGTGAGTTATGGGTAGAGTTATGTAACCTGGATGTCATTGACAGTCTTCCTGTTTCTTAAGTTAGCTCTAATAGCCTCTGTTCTGCTTGAACTTTTTCAAAACATTTCAAGTTCTTAAACTGCTTGATGCTTTTAAAGGGACAGTGCCAACTTAAAAATCCCACTTCTATTTGGTGTTTTTGAAAGTAACCCCATATGATTATAGTAACTGAGAGACATCAGTGGGAAAACACTTTCTTTTGTCAGTTTGTTCACATTATGCATTTATCAGCACTTCGTCTATAGTCAATTTCACTGTTTTCCCACAGTTACATCCCAATCCTGTAAACACTTACGCATGTGATTAATTCTGAGTAGCTCACTGACTTCAGTGGAGTTGCTCACTTGATTTAAAGTTACACACATCAGTGTTTGCAGTGCTGGGATGGGACCTTAGTTTCCTCTGTAGCTGGCTTTCCCAAGGCAAGAAAGGAGGGCAGAGAAAGGAAAAGATAGTAATGCCACAAAAAATGGCAAAGGAACAGGGCAGGTGTAGCATGTGGTGTGTGAGTGTGGTTTTTTTGTTTTGTTTTTTGTTTTGTTTTTTTTAATGAAGTTAACATGCTCTTCTAAACTGCTTCAGTTTTAAAAGCTCTGGAGGCAGAGGAATCTTTACATTCAAAACTTTCAGGATTTAGAGCCTGATTCAAAGCCCAGACAAATCACGGGGAGTGGGTTGCTTTTAACTGACTTCAGTGAACTTTGAATCAGGCCCTTAAAGCAGTTTCAGAGCCTGATCCACTCAGAAGACTTAAGGTATGTTAAGCTCTTGAGGACTTAAAGTGGTTTAATACCTTAAGGTGTGTTTTCGGTTGCACTGGTGTAAATCCAGAGTAACTAACTCACTTGTGCTGAATTTCCCTCCCCACCAGCAAAGGGCTTCTCCCCCTAGCAGCAGGTCCCTTGCACAACAGTTAGGGCAGCTTCAGTTCTGCTGATGGCTCCAGTGTGAAGACTGCAACAGGAAAGTGCTGAATCATCTAATATGCTGGGCACTGCTGACTAGCATTGCATAGTCTTTGGGTGGTGCCTGGCCCTTGTCAGAAGGGACGCTTTGACAGCTTTCCATCATTGCAACCTTTTCCTCCAAAAGGACTTTCCAAGTGCAGAAAGCAGGCGTTGAGCGCTAGTGCTTTACACCAGCAGCCCCAGAACAGAGGCAGTAAAAGCTGTTTTACCTTGGTTCCTGCCTTGTCATTGTCTAAACTAATGCAGGGATGCAGCTGCCCTATTGTGTCCTGCTAACTAAAAAGAGGGGCTGAACCAGAAGGGCTTCCCTCCACCCTAAAATGTACTGTTTCTTCCTTTATTTTATTTTCTATTCTGGCAGCTTGTCTCTGGTCACAAGTTTAAATACATCTTGTATGTTGGAGACCAATATAAAATATTTGGAGACCTTTTTAAAGCCTTTATTACACGCTATTTCTCTCTGTCTGGGTAATTGTTGAGGAGTGAGCCAGAAAAGATATTCTAATTAGCGGTGGTATTTTAGGAAGCTGCATTCTGTTCTAAGGACTACAATCCAAACTTCCCACTTATCTGCCTTAAACAGTCAAGCCTCCACTGACCTCTACACCTTGTCTGAGTGTTTATATTTACACTGGAGTTTACTGCAAGAGGCCTTATTAACTAGTGGTCAAGATTTTATTTTTAAATGGCTCATTAACTTGTATACCCTAAGAGCTTGCTGATAATGCTTTACCTTTGAGTCCTTTGTGCCCCAGTAATTTGAACCTGCTTAGATACATTATGGATTTCCTTCCAGTTTAAAAGAGACAGAGAAAACGCCAGGGAAGTAGCAGCAGTAGAAGTGAAAACACGTTTTTTAATCATAGTAACAGAGCAGATGCTCCAATGGCGATAGCAGCAGGTCCAGTAAGTGCTGCATCTTCTTCTTTCATCTCCCATAACAAAGCTGCTAGCAACATGCCATCTTTCCTTCCCAGGATTGTGATTCCGCTAGCATTTGCTGTGCCTTCTTCGCTGACTTGTTGCAACATATGTAGCTTCATTGCAAGAAGCAGCCAAGTCATCTGCTAAGGTAATTTCTGTTGATGCCTTGTACTTGCTTAGCGGATGAAATTCATATCTCTACTCCTGATTCAGTTCAACTGCCTTGTGCTAGTGCTGTACACAAAGTGCTATAGGAACAGAATTGTCTGCCTTGCCAAGGGCTATGCCCAAAACAGAGCAATGGTGCTTGAATTTAGGAAAGTTCAGTCATCTTGATAGTAAGATGATGACTGTTTTTGTTTTTGTAAAAGACTGTGGGAGGGAGGTTTTCTGTGGCTTGGTTCCCCCTGCTTCTGTTTGAGTTTGTCCTCACTGTATTTGTGAACAGAAGAAATTATCTAGATTTCCAACCTGATTTTTAGACCAACATGTACTGAACAGTCGAGACAATTCAAACAAAGCTTCCAGAATTGGGGTGGGGGGGAAGGGGAGAGGATGTATCCAAACTGAATCTCAGATCTTCAGAAGACCACAAATTAGCCAACCACAGTCGATTCGCTATACTGGAGTTTAGCTTTATTTACCGTCATCCTCAAACTGCAAGAGAATAAATGGCCCAATCCGAAGGAACAAGGTTCTCCCCTGTTTCAGAAAATGCTCTCCCTATTAGAGGGTGAGAGGTACTTGCCATAGTTTTGTTTTTTCTGTGGATCTGCACTGCAGGCAGATGGCAAATATTTCCAAAAGTGAGTGATTCTGGTGCCACCGTTTTTGTGTGCTCAGTTGGAGATGCCTTGAAAGTGTTTGATTTTCAAAGGGGGGTGCTCTGCACTTGCTGAAAATCAGGCCCCTTTAAAATGTCCCACCTTCAGCACCCAAAATCACTAGTTACTTTTGAAAATCTTGACCTCTGTCTCTTTAATCATGTCTCTGGCATTTGCAGGTTTGGTGGGAGTGTGTTTCACCTTCAGTGGGAGTTGAAGGCATTGATTCAGCAGCTCACAGAATCAAGCCCATAGAGAACATTTCCTTTTAGCTAATATGCAAATTTTAGGTAGTGAAACACCAACACAGTCAGTTACACACAGCTAAAACAGGCACAACAGCCAGGAAGCCATATGATAGATATCATCTTCTGATTATGTTGCGGGACTTTCTTCTTTATTGGCAAACATTTTGGCGAACAGTTCAGATTTACATAGAATCACATATGTGCTCAAGAAAGCATTTGATTTTCCCCCTTTACTGTGTCTGTCTTTACCAAGCCACAGATACTGATAACGTAATACCAGCGACAGGTTTTGGGAGCCTCAAAAGGTTTGTCAGTGCTCTGTAGGACATCACTCGGAGGCTTCTCCAGATCCCATCTAAATTCCTTGATTCTTCAAAATTGGGCTGGAAATTTAATGAGAACAGAGACTTGTGAAAATTCTGGGTCTTTCTTTGGATCAGAAATATCTCAGGAACAGACTGTTTCACAGTATTTTGGTGCTTCTCTTTCTGAAACCCAGAAGCGATTAAGTACAAGAAACAGGAAATGTTGTTTGAAACAAACTTTTGAACATTTTTTTAAAGTCTACAAGACAAGCTCAAGCCAGTGTTCTGCTTCAGTGTTGTTACCCAGCAAGGCTGCCTGGGCCCCTGGTTGAGACCCCATCCTAGGCTTCTGAAAGGCTCCAAGAGAATCTTCTGAAAACTCTATCAGAATAAAATCTAATTTCAAGAACAGCTAGTTGTTTTGTAAATATTTCACCGTCAAAATGCCCCAGGCTGGGATTTTCAGAGGGAATTTCATGACTTAAAACACCCAACGCTCATTGAAAGTCAGCCCTCCAGCCTTAAGGTACACTGTGTAGTCTGGTAATCACTTAATTTCACTGGTGGCTAAGCTAGACCTGATCGGGAGAACAGAAGGGTGTGCTGTCTGCCAGGGGCTAAGATACAGGATGTGGACCAGAGGCTGAATAGGATCCTAGCGGGAGTGGGAAAGAATCCGTTGATTGTCCTTCATGTGGGAACGAATGATACAGCTAGTTACTCGCTGGACTGTATCAAGGAGGATTATGCCAGACTGGGGAAGACGCTCAAAGAAATCGAGGCTCAGGTGATCTTCAGTGGGATTCTGCCAGTTCCTAGAGCAGGGCGACGAAGGAGTGACAAGATTATGGCGATCAACAGATGGCTCAGGCATTGGTGTTAAAAGGAGGGCTTTGGGATGTACGGTCATTGGGAAGCGTTTACGGACAGACAACTGTTCGTTCAGGATGGACTTCATCTAAGTAAGGAGGGAAATAGAATTCTAGGATGGAGGCTTGCCGACCTCATCAAGAGAGCTTTAAACTAGGAAGTTGGGGGAGATGGTTGGGAGATGTTCAGGAGATCTCCACGCCGGAATATAACCTGGAGAGGGAAGTAAACAAAGTGAGAGGGGATACCCTTGCGGACCAAAGAATTGATCCAAGGAGGAATAGTGGAGTAGAAACCAGATCAACGGGTGATGCTGGTGGTAGAAGGTCTGTGCACGACGGGGGAAAGAATGTCATTGACGCTAAACGCCAAAAATTAAAATGTCTGTACACTAATGCGAGGAGCCTAGGTAACAAGATGGAGGAACTGGAGCTACTAGTGCAGGAAGTGAAACCGGATATTATAGGGATAACAGAAACCTGGTGGAATAGTACTCATGACTGGAGTACAGGTATTGAAGGCTATGTGCTGCTTAGAAAAGACAGGAAGAAAGGCAAAGGTGGTGGAGTAGCCTTGTACATCAATGATGAGATTAACTGTAATGAAATAAGAAGCAATGGAATGGATAAGACAGAGTCTGTCTGGGCAAAAATCACACTGGGTAAAAAAGCAACTAGAGCTTCCCCTGAGATAGTGCTTGGGGTGTGCTATAGACCGCTGGGATCTGATTTGGATATGGATAGAGACCTCTTTAATGTCTTTAATGAAGTAAACACAAAGGGGAAATGTGTGATTATGGGAGACTTCAACTTCCCAGATATAGACTGGAGGATGAGTGCTTGCAAGAATAATAGGGGTCAGATTTTTCTGGATGTGATAGCGGATGGATTTCTTCATCAAGTAGTTGAAGTACCTACGAGAGGGGATGCCATTTTAGATTTGGTTTTCGTGAGCAGTGAGGACCTCATAGAAGAAATGGTGGTACGGGATAACCTTGGTTCGAGTGATCATGAGCTGATTCAGTTCAAACTAGATGGAAGGATAAACAAATGTAGATCTCGGATTAGGGTTTTCGATTTCTCGAGGGCTAATTTTAAAGAGTTAAGGAAATTAGTTAGGGAAGTGGATTGGACGGAGGAACTTGCGGATTTAAATGCGGAGGAGGCCTGGAATTACTTTAAGTCGCAGCTGCGGAAATTGTCGGAAGCCTGCATCCCAAGAAAGGGGAAAAAAAACATGGGCAGGAGTTGTAGGCCAAGCTGGATGAGCAAGCAACTCAGAGAGGGGATTAGGAGAAAGCAGAAAGCTTACAGGGAGTGGAAGAAAGGCGGGATTAGCAAGGGAAGCTACCTTGGTGAGGTCAGAACATGTAGGGATAAAGTGAGGAAGGCTAAAAGCCGCATGGAACTGGACCCTGCAAAGGGAATCAAAACCAATAGTAAAAGGTTCTACAGCCACATAAATAAGAAGAAAACAAAGAAAGAAGTGGGGCCGCTATACACTGAGGATGGAATGGAGGTTAAGGACAACCTAGGCATGGCCCAATATCTAAATAAATACTTTGCCTTAGTTTTTAATAAAACTAGTGAGGAGTTTAGCAATGATGGAGGGATGATAAGCGGAAATGTGGATATGGAGGTGGATATTACCGCAACTGAGGTAGAGGCCAAACTTGAACAGCTTGATGGGACAAAATTGGAGGGCCCGGACAATCTCCATCCGAGGATATTAAAGGAACTGGCGCGTGAAATTGCGAGCCCGTTAGCGAGAATTTTTAAGCAATCGATAAACTCGGGGGTTGTGCCGTACGACTGGAGGATTGCTAACGTAGTCCCTATTTTTAAGAAAGGGAATAAAAGTGATCCGGGTAATTATAGGCCTGTTAGCTTGACGTCTGCAGTATGTAAGGTCTTGGAAAAGATTTAAGGGAGAAAGTAGTCAAGGACATAGAGGTCAATGGTAACTGGGACGAATTGCAACATGGATTTACTAAAGGTAGATCGTGCCAAACCAATCTGATCTCCTTCTTTGAGAAGGTGACGGATTACTTAGATAAAGGAAATGCGGTAGATCTAATTTACCTCGATTGCAGTAAGGCGTTTGACACGGTTCCGCATGGGGAACTGTTAGTTAAATTGGAAAAGATGGGGATGAATATGAAAGTTGTAAGGTGGATAAGGAACTGGTTAAAGGGGAGACTCCAGTGAGTCGTATTGAAGGGTGAACTGTCAGGCTGGAAGGAGGTTACTAGTGGAGTCCCTCAAGGATCGGTTTTGGGACTGATCTTATTTAACCTTTTTATTACTGACCTTGGCACAAAGAGCTGGAATGTGCTAATAAAGTTTGCGGATGACACAAAGTTGGGGGGTATTGCTAACACGGAGAAAGACAGGGATACTATTCAGGAAGATCTGGACCACCTTGTAAACTGGAGTAAGAGTAATAGGATGAAATACAATAGTGAAAAGTGCAAGGTCATGCACTTAGGGATTAATAATAAGAATTTTAGATATACGTTGGGGACGCATCAGTTGGAAACGACGGAGGAGGAAAAGGACCTTGGGGTATTGGTCGATAGCAGGATGACTATGAGCCGCCAATGTGATACGGCTGTTAAAAAAGCAAATGCAATTTTAGGATGCATTAGGCGAGGTATTTCCAGCAAGGATAAGGAGGTGTTAGTACCGTTATATAAGGCGCTGGTGAGACCCCATCTGGAATATTGTGTGCAGTTCTGGTGTCCCATGTTCAAGAAGGATGAATTCAAACTGGAACAGGTCCAGAGATGGACTACTAGGATGATCTGAGGAATGGAAAACCTGCCTTATGAAAGGAGACTCAAAGAGCTTGGCTTGTTTAGCCTGGTCAAAAGAAGGCTGCAGGGGGATATGCTTGCTCTATATAAATATATCAGGGGGGTTAACGTTAGAGAGGGAGAG
The DNA here is from genome assembly GCF_007399415.2 of Gopherus evgoodei. NCBI lineage: Eukaryota > Metazoa > Chordata > Testudines > Testudinidae > Gopherus > Gopherus evgoodei. Next base: position 22,114,372 of record NC_044333.1, read on the forward strand.
GAATTATTTAAGTTTAGTTCTAATGTAGGCACGAGGACGAATGGGTACAAACTGGATATTAGGCAGTTTAGACTTGAAATTAGACGAAGGTTTCTAACCATTAGGGGAGTGAAGTTTTGGAACAGCCTTCCGAGGGAAGTAGTGGGGGCAAAAGACTTATCTGGCTTCAAGACTAAGCTTGATAAGTATGTTATGATAGGATAGTTTAATTTGGGCAATTGATCTTGGATTATCACCAGATAAGTCTGCTCAACGGTCTGCGGGGAGATGTTTGATGGGATGGGAACTGAGTTACTGCAGAGAATTCCTTCTTGGGTGCTGGCTGGTGAGTCTTGCCCACATGCTCAGGGTTTAGCTGATCGCCATATTTGGGGTCGGGAAGGAATTTTCCTCCAGGGCGGATTGGCAGGGGCCCTGGAGGCTTTTCGCCTTCCTCTGCAGTGTGGGGCATGGGTGACTTGCTGGTGGATTCTCTGCAGTTTGAGGTCTTCAAACCAGTTTTGAGGATTTCAATAACTCAGTCCTGGATTAGGGGTTGTATAAAAGTGGATGGGTAGGGTTCTGTGGCCTGCCTTGTGCAGAAGGTCAGACTAGATGATCATATTGGTCCCTTCTGATCTATGAGGGGGAATTTGATAGCTGCTTTCAACTACCTGAAAGGGGGTTCCAAAGAGGATGGATCTAGACTGTTCTCAGTGGTACCTGATGACAGAACAAGGAGTAATGGTCTCAAGTTGAAGTGGGAGAGGTTTAGGTTGGATATTAGGAAACCTTTTTCACTAGGAGGGTGGTGAAGCACTGGACTGGTTACCTGGGGAGGTGGTAGAATCTCCTTCCTGAGAGATTTTTAAGGCCAGGCTTGACAAAGCCCTGGCTGGGATGATTTAGTTGGGAATTGGTCCTGCTTTGAGCCAGGGGGTTGGACTAGATGACCTCCTGAGCTCCCTTCCAACCCTGATATTCTGTGATTCTAATGTGCCTCAGAATAATGCCTACATTCTCTATTCATGATTTACAATAAATTGCTAGTGAATCTCCACATCTTTGTATCAGACAGAATAAAAAGAAACATAAGAATGACCCACAGTAATCCATGTTGATGAATACCACTGCTTATTAAGATCCCCAATACATAATGTACTTGGGAAAGACCAGTCAACACACTAACATATGGAAAGTTTCACAAAACCTGTATATCAATACTGCACGTATCATTTAGAAAATACTTATTTGGAATGAAACTATATGGCTATTTAAGTGATTTTTTTTTACAAAGAGCAATCAAAGCGTACAGCATTTGAAATGTATTTTACATTAAAACTCCCTAATTGTGCAGTAGTAAAATATGAATGTGGATTTATATTGCATGCAAATTGATTCTTTCACAGCACTGCTCAATAAAAATGCAGGGTGAGTTTCATATACTGGTTATCTCCTAGCTTTCAAAGAAGCACAGTGGAATAGAGTTTATAATACCACATCTAGGCATTGCACTGCCCTCCCTCCACCCCATCTGCTTCCTAATAAACAATGGAGACCAAATTCTGTATTAAATTGCTCCAAACTCTGCAGTATCACTATTGTGCAATGTAGTGGGTAGGACAGTTCCTGTAGTGGCTTTTTGAAAAGAGAAGTGATTTTGGGTGCCATTTTGTGTCAGCCTATGATAACAAAAGCTATTGTGGGTAACCAAAAGTGACAATTTATGTTTCATGATGTTACACATCATTAGCAGATAATATCATCATTGTAAGAGTGACATACGTTGGGCATTTATAGGACATTCTGGCCTAAACTTTCAGGCAAACGTGCACATATAATCACTGCAATTGCATCCTTTGGAAGTGCTGTAATTGCATGTTATAAATTAAGCACACAGTTTTGTGAAAATGTAGGGCTGTAAGGCACTCAGAAGGCTATTATGCTGTTAATATTTTTATAGCAAGAGTTGGCAGCTGCAAATGTTTTTAGCAACATTGTTGTTGTTGCTACTCTCTGCAGATAGAGGGGGCTTAGGCTCCTCGGGTGTCACTAATATGAATTAGGTTGTTAGTAAAAGGGAGCAAGACTCTTTTCCTGCTTCATTATATTGACTGGATAATTGTGGGTCTGAGGAAGTAAAAATGACCTGTCCATATAAGCATGTTAATTGCTGCTAGAAGACTTTGAGTAAGAGCTGAACACAGACACTCTAATCTGCATACTCAGCATTCTTTGTTGGCCCCAATTCAGCAAACCCCTAAAGAGTGTGTTTAATGGTTTGGTGAATCAGGATCTAGATGCTTAAATCTCATCAGCCATTGCCTGAATTTAGATTCTCTCACAGATCTGGCTTTGGTTCCCTTCTCTGCCACTGACTTGCTATATGACTGGGAAAATCTGGAGCAATTTCTCTGCCTCTATTTCAGCATCTGTAAAAATGGGGCTACTGATGGTAGCACACCTCACTGGGTTATAGTGAATCCAAAATCATTAATTTATATTCAGATTTCCTACATGGAAGGTGCTATAGAAGTGCAAATTATTGCTATCCCAATCACTTCCTCTGTACATGGAGTTACATCTTTCCACTATTCTGCATTGCATAGCTACATATGATTCTCTAGTATAAAACCAATAGATTCATTTTGGGTGGTACCAAAACAAAACAGAGAACCATAAAATAATCCTTTCCCCCTGTTGAATTCTAGGTTGTGGTAGTTTCTAGAACATTTTAAAAGGAAACTTATAAATGTAGGTATTTCTCCTGACATTTTCTTGTTTGTAGTAAATTCATAAGCAGTCATACGGCACAATGAACTTTTATCATAAAATAAATAACTCAGCAAAATATCAGCATTACAAAGTGATGTTGGCTTTCCTTTGAAAGCTCACTTTACACAGCTTGTCATACTACAGACAGTGCTGCTTTCAGGTGAGGTTCTGATGTTTTTTTCAGACTTTGCATTCCATTTTGGCTAAATTAATGGAACTGCATGTTCCCCTATTACTGACAAATGAATGGAGAAGGAAACCAATCTGCTCACTCTTCCAGTGAGTGACAACAGGGGATGTCATCATCCTCATCATCACCCTCCTCAAACACATAGTGAATAGGGCCCTACCAATTCATGGCCCACTTTGGTCAATTTCACAGACCTAGGATTTTTAGCATTATAAATTTCATGGCTTCAGCCATCTTAATCTGAAATTTCAGTGTTGTAACCGGGGGTCATGGTAGGGAAGGGAGGGGTGTCTCAGTTGTGCCATCCTTACTTCACTGCTGCTGTCTTCAGAGCTGGGCAGCCAGAGGCAGCTGCTGGCTGGGCACCCACCTCTGAAGGCACCATCACTGCCAGCAGCAGTGCAGAAGTAAGGGTGGCAATACCATACCAAGACACCCTCACTTCTGTGTTGCTGATGGTGACGATGCCTTCAGCATTGAGCTCCCAGCCAGCAGCAGCAGAGCTTCCTGTAACCAAGGGAGGTTCCCGGAGGTGGGTATCACCTGGCCCCAGGAGTGGCCTGTACAGGGGAAGAGGCAGTCCTGTTCCTTCCCAGTCCAGCCAGGACTAGCAGCCCAGGTTTGGATGCTGACAGCACACATGGAATGCCTCTAGTTCAGGCCTGCAGAAACTCGTAAAGTGGCAAGGGCCACATTACTCCAGAGAAAACAACTGAGGGCCGAAACCTCCCGGCCCTGCGGAAAAACCCCGCCCCAGGGCTGCCCAGCCCTGTGGAAACAAACCCTCCTTCCCCAGCGCCGCCCCACCAAAACAGCTGTGGGCCAAAAAGGAAGTTTGGGGGTGTGGAGGTGATACTTTATTTTAAATCAACCAGGGGCTCCCAGCTGAAGAGGTGTCTGGGAGCCCTCAGGGTCAAATTAAAGGGCCCGGGGCTCCGGCTGCTGGGGGAACCCGGCTGGGCCGGCTTTAGGTTTTTTGCTGCCCCAAGCAAAAAAGAATTTGGCTGCCCCCCATCCCAGTCCTGGGCTCCCCCCTGTACCTCCCTGCTGCCCCAGTCCTGGGCTCTCCCCCTCACCCACACACACCCCCTGCTGCCCCAGCGCTGGGCTTCCCCCTATCCTCCCCACCAATGCCCTCTCCCCACCCCGCTGCTGCCCCAGCCCTGGGCTCCCCCCCACCAATGCCCCCCACACACACCTCCTGCTGCCCCAGCCCTGGGTCACTGGTAACTCGCTCCCAGGGTGGGTCATTCAGCAGGAATTTTGGATGTGCACAAAACACAGACAGGATTGGTTCCCATATGGTTACAGAGCTGCAGGAAAGTGGAACAATTTTCAGCTAGTGAGATTGGTGGATATCTGGATGCATATTATAAGACTGTCCTCCATAAATGAGGAAAAGTTGAGGTGCCTTTATTATTCTTTTGTTCCACTCTTTCTTTCTATGGGGAATTTGCTGATGCAATATCACTGTCTTCCTTTTAAACAAACAAAAAGGCAATGGCTGTTGAAAATAGCAATTCCAGTCCTAATAAGCATTTCTTGCTCAATTTTATCCTACTTTTTCTACAGTAAGTTACAGTGGATCAGTGTATTTGATTTGGGAGAAATGAAGTAACAGCTGCCCAAACTGAGCTTGAGCACTCCTGAATTTTGAGGTGTTCAAATCTGGAAGGCAGGTGCTGGGGGGGTGCCTGTGGGCTCCACGGCATGGCAGCAACTGTCTGGAGCTGCATGGAGCCAGACACGCTGGTCTGAGTGGCATGGTAAGGAGGCTGGGGGTTTGAGAAGGGGTAGGGGGTTCTGGAGGGCAGTCAAGGGACAGGGAACAGGGAGGTTTGCATGAGGTGGAGGTTCGGAGGGGCAGCCAGGGGACAGGCGGTTGGATAGGCATGGGAGTTCCAGGGGTTTATCAGGGGACAGGCAGGGGGTGGGGTCCTGGGGAGAAGTTGGGGGGGGTCTCAGGAAGGGGCAGTTGGGGACAAGGAGAAGAGAGGTTTAGATAGGGGCTGGAGTCCCAAGGGGCAGTTAGGGGCAGGGGTCTCAGGACGGGGCAATCGGGGGACAAGAAGCAGTGGCATTTAGATAGGGGGTGGGCTCCTGGGGAACAGGAGGGGACAATCAACGGCCATGGGCTAGGATTCAAAGGGCTCTGGGCTGCTGGCAGCCGCGGGGAGCCTTGAGCCCTTTAAATCCCAGCTGCGGCTGGGAATCTCTGCGGGCAGCCCAAAGCCCTCTGATTCTCGGTTGCGGCTGGGATTTAAAGGGCTCTGGGCTCCCCGCCGCTGTGGGCAGCCCAGAGCCCTCTGACTTCCAGCCGTGGCTGGGATTCAAAGGGCTCTGGGCTGCCCGCAGAGCGCCGTGTGCAGGGGATTTAGAATCCCCCCGCGGGCTGCACAGTGAGACTCCACGGGCCGCATGTTGTGCAGGCCTGCTCTAGTTGCACCAAGTCTGCCTGTAAGAGGATCCAGGTTTCTGACCAATATAAGCTTGATCGGTTCCAAACTTTATACGAACACACAGATGTTTTTGTATGCATAAGCAGGACATGGGTTTCATTCAGGAGGCAGCAGATCTGTTTGTCGAATTTCAGGCAACTGTTTTAACTCTACTTGCAGCCTGGATAGATTAACTCATCTACACTCTCCAGGGTACTTGACCACATCTGCATCCAGGGACTGGTCACCCAGCTATTAGGATGTGATAAAGGTATTCAAAATAATGAGTAGTCTAAAGGAGGCCAATTGGGTGATGTCTTTTACCCTTCCACAAAATACAAGTACAAAAGACACCCAAGGACACTAAAAAGTAGTTAATTTATGAAAGGATCAAAACAACTATTGTATTCTGTTTGCTGACCCTCTGCTTTCCTTCCCTCCCAACCCATGAGCTACTAAAGGCAGCCAAGCAAAAGAGGGATCCCTGGCAGTGCTATTCCAGTGGAAACCCATTGCCAGGATGGGTTGGGAGGCCTTCAGGACCACAGGTACTGTGGAGGATTGCCCCAGAGCTCTTGGTGTGTATACAGGGCCTCTTTTCACCTGTTGAAGACACTGTCTGTAGCAGAACTGAAAGTCACAGTTTGCTGAATATTGGATCTCCTATTAGAGGCTGTTTTTGATCTAGCATCTCATCTTCTAACTTGCTGTTCCTATGTGACTTTGGTTGGATGTTGGAGAAATTGCCCTTGATTTATATTTGCTAGCTCGAAGACCCATTACTTAACGAGTCTCCGATACACACCACACACATTCCCTACACAAAGCTCATTTTTGGGGAGGGGGTGGAATCCCACAGTCATGAATCTGCATCTCAGCCCTTTCATAGCCTCTATTTTAATCTATGGGCTGAAACAGTGCCTTCCCCTTGTGCAGAGGACTTGGGCCACTGGGTCTGTCTAAGTGTGAATCCAGTAGATGTGGCTCTAGCCTGAACCCAATGGTCTTATTCACAGCGAGGAAGTATAGTCCAGTTGTGAGGGTGCTCGCCTGTGACTTGCGTCAGCCAAGCTCAGTTCCCAGCTCCACCACAGACTTCCCTGAATGAGCTTGGAGAAGTCAATTAGGTCCAGATTTGCACCTAATGAAACAGATGGATCCTGGTGGGATTCTCAATAGTATCTAAACAGCTGAGGCAGCTATCACCCATTGATCTCCCCCATGCCCCATAAAGCAGAGATTATTGTCCTTCCCCACTTCACAAATGTGTTGAGAGGATAAGTTCATTGAAGACTGAGGTGCTCAGTGCTATGGTGATGGGGTATAAATACTTAGATACCAGTCTATCTGCAGGTGGTGCAGAGTCTCATTTCTTATACAGGGGCGGTGAATCACCCCCACATGACTGATCCTCCAGTCCATCCTTCATGCCTTCCCCTCCTCTGTACAGAGGTTCAATATGGGACTTAGGTGGTTGGGGACCATTTAAATATACTTTGCCGCTGAGTGAATTCCATCCATCCATTCTATTCCAGAAACCCTGATCTCTCACACTCGTCCCCTGACTAAGCCAGCAAAAAGCAGAGGGTGGAAAAAAGAAACCCAGGCACAGTCAGGACCAGCTGTTGCCCATTTAAATTAATCATTTCACAGGAAAATACAACTCTGCCCGTACAAAACAAATTCACTTGCTGCAAAACCCTGAGCATTTGACAAGAAAAATGCACTTCTCTTTAGGGCTCTTTAAACAATGATTTAGATTTATAATTAATGCTTTATTAAAAGATCTTAGATAACAGGAAAGCCATTGTCAGAGTACACATTGTATGCTAGATAGAAGCCTGCTCTATGTGTACATTATTTTCCATACAAATCATAAAATAGAAGAAAAATCTATCTTGCACACTAATTCTTTGAGCCACAGTAAGAAAGTGCTCTGCCTGACTGCCTGTGTGGTTCAGTATCACCTCTTTTACAATGCTAGGCCCTGATCCTGCAAAATGGTTGTGTGCATTAAAATTAAGCACATAGGTAAATTTTTGCAGGATTGGGACCTTAGACAGAAACGAAACATTTGTCTTAACAATGGGCAGTAATTACCAGATACATTTTGAATGGGATACATTGACAAAGAAATCAATATGAGTCTCAGCCTAGTGAATCTCGTAAAGGATCCCTCAGAGAGAATGCATTTAAAATTAACCCAATCCCAATCTGAAACTTGTTTTAAGCACTGTTTCCAAATCCATTGCAACTTTAAGATGAGAACAAAAGGAATTGCAGAAAATAGATAAAGGAAGCAAAGGGACACACAAATCCTCGGCCAGCAGAGTTGAGGGCAATAAGGATGTGTGTGTGTTTTTAAGTATATGAGAAACTAAAAGAATCCTGGCAAAGGTATTGGTCCGTTACTAAAAATGGTAGAATTATCAATACAGTAGAACCTCAGCGTTACACATACCAGCGTTATGACCTGACCCGTTAACCACATACCTCATTTGGAACTAGAAATACACAATCAGGCAGCAGCAGAGACCACCACCAACAACAAGTTAACACAATATGGTACTGTGTTAAGTTTAAACTACTAAACACAAAGGGAAAGTTTAAAAAATTTTTTTTGCCAAGGTAAGGAAACTTTTTCTGTAAAAGCAACAAAGAGTCCTGGGGCACCTTATAGACTAATAGATGTATTGGAGCATGAGCTTTCGTGGAGGAGAAACTGCTTTTGTAGCTGGCTAGCCATTCAGTCTTTGTATAATCCTGAGCTGATGGGGTCAAATTTGCAGATGAATTGAAGCTCAGCAGTTTCTCTTTGAAGTCTGGTCCTGAAGTTTTTTTGCTGCAGGATGGCTACCTTTGAATCTGCTATTGTGTGTCCAGTGAGATTGAAGTGTTCTCCTACAGGTTTTTGTATATTGCCATTCCTAATATCTGATTTGTGTCCAATTATCCTTTTCCGTAAGGACTGTCCAGTTTGGCCGATATACATGGCAGAGGGGCATTGCTGGCATATGATGATGTATATTACATTGGTGGGCGTGCAGGTGAATGAACCGGTGATGGTGAGGCTGATCTGGTTAGGTCCTGTGATGGTGTCGCTGGTGTATATATGTGGACAGAGTTGGCATCGAGGTTTGTTGCATGGATTGGTTCCTGAGTTAGTTATTATGGTGCAGTGTGCAGTTACTGGTGAGAATATGCTTCAGGTTGTCAAGTTGTCTGTGGGCGAGGACTGGCCTGTCACCCAAGGCCTGTGAAAGTGAGGGATCATTGTTCAGGATGGGTTGTAGATCCCTGATGATGTGTTGGAGGGGTTTTAGCTGGGGACTGTATGTGATGGCTGGTGGAGTTCTGTTGGTTTCTTTCTTGGGTTTGTCTTGCAGTTGGAGGCTTCTGAGTACACATCTGGCTCTGTTGATCTGTTTCCTTATTTTCTCATGCGGGTATTGTAGTTTTGAGAATGCTTGGTGAAGATTTTATAGGTGTTGGTCTCTGTCTGAGGGGTTGGAGCAGATGCGATTGTACCTCAGTGCTTGGCAGTAGACAATGGATTGTGTGGTGTGCCCGGGATGGAAGCTGGAGGCATGAAGGTAGGCATAGCAGATAGAACTCATCTAGCCCACGAAAGCTTATGCCAAATAAATTTTAGTCCCTAAGGTGTCACAAGGACTTGTCGTTGAAATTGCAGAAAGTCACTCTTTCTTTCCGAAGCTGGTAAAACAATGGAGAATGAAGTCCTGCTGGATTAGTAAACAGCTAAACCAAATGGAAAATTTTGATAGCTGAGTTCTGTAGCTAAACAAACGTTAGAGCATATCTCTGGAATGTTTTTAAAGTAACTAGAATTGTGGAAGCAGCGAAGAATCCTGTGGCACCTTATAGACTAACAGACGTTTTGGAGCATGAGCTTTCGTGGGTGAATACCCACTTCGTCGGATGCATGCTCCAAACGTCTTAGTCTATAAGGTGCCACAGGATTCTTTGCTGCTTTTACAGATCCAGACTAACACAGCTACCTCTCTGATAGAATTGTGGAAACATTTAATCTGCCTTTCAGGGATTTCTTTGAAGATCCAGGTCACAGATTTGTGTTTGAGTAAAAGAAGCTGTCAGTGTTCTGAGTGTCGGATGGAAAGATCAGGTGACTCTTGTAGTTCTATGTGTTCTAGAGCAATCACCATTTATACTGGATGGGAAATATACAAGTAATGTTACTAAGGTCTTGGTCTTGGGTGGGGTGCTGTGAAGTTCTTATTTTGCACAGCTTGTTGGAACCAGACACAGAATAAAGGAGATCTCTTGCAAGTATCTTAAGCACTGAATAGTCATTGAACACCATAGTTGCCAGAAGTTTGCTTGTCATTAAATGATTTAGTTGAATTCACCACTTAGTAATGTTCAAAACAATCACTTGATTATCTGTAGGATCACATTTTCAAAGTCCTTATTTTTTCCCAAACAAATTAGTGGAAAAAAATGTGAAAACAGTCCCCTGCCCTGCTGTAAGTGTAGATAAAATTATCAGATAAAAAAACAAATACAATCTGAAATATAAATTCAGGACCTTGAATTATTAATCAAATTGCATTATAAATTTATTAACTTTCTCTTTTAGGGCACTATGGTTATATAAGGTTGAACATTTAAAAGTACTCTGCTCCTTCTGAGTTCAATGGTAAAACTCCCATTGACTTAAATGGGAGCAAAGATAGCCAGTGCGGAGCCTTTTTCAAACCCCGTTCATCTTATGGAATCAGGAAATCATATGTTAGAACTTTCCTGGTGTTATGTTCCTATGATCACACTGAAGTAAAATCCTGGCCCCACTGAATTCAGTGAAGTTTTTTCTATTGACTTTAATGGCGCTGAGATTTCACCTTAGATACCACACTCTCAGAGGTATAGAGGACTACCCTAAGGGCAAGGTGACAGGTAAGTCCCATTTAAGTTGTGGGGTTTTTTGGTTTGTTTTTGAGAGGTGGGGGATTGGCCTGACTTAAATGGTGCCTAGAACCTGTGCTAGCTTTTGTACAGGGACAACTTCCACCAACTGGTAATTAAAGCGTCCAGAGTAATTGGGCCGGAGTTTTGCAAGATATGACTATAACAATCTGGTTGGTCATTAACAATTATCAATAAGTATTAATTAATTAACTGAAACTAATACATTTACAGCATATGAACATACAGAATCATGAAACTGTGTCCATGTTTTGCAAAGAATGTACTCTGAGGAGGAAATGCACAATAGAAACATCCCAATTTATTAAACTTCCATTTAGTGTAATATGATTTAGTTGTATTTTCAAATAAATAAACAATTTTGTAAAATAGGTTTGCATTACACTATTTTACTTCACTTGGCCTTGCAATTTGAGCACCATAATTAACTTAAATATTTCCCTTCACCATTTTCCAAAACACTTTTTTTCTAAATTGTCAGTAAGCATTCTGGAGACAGTGGGATTTAAAACAAAAAAAAAGCGGAACATGTGCCTGATTAATTTGAAGATAGTCAGGTTTTATATTTAATCCTGATTGAGTTTTTTTGTTTTTCGATGAGTCCAAATTAATTGATAAAAAGTATAGTATATATGCAAGCTCACTTTGTAGATGAGTGATGCTAATGCTTGTATAATATCTACACCTTTATATAACAAAAGGAATTTGTATTCCAAAACCTGACTACAGTATATTCTATAAGAAAAGTGGAGTTTCAATTCAGATAGTTAGTAGTATGTTGGCAAAGTGGTTACACAAGTACCGGTGGGTTTACTCTAATGCCTTGCTTGTAAAACAAGAGATCACCTTGGGCAGCCATTCTTTGTTTGCTGTCATTACAAACAACTCAGGGGCGATCAGCAGCCACAGTGACAACCTCATTCCTCTACCATCTGCTGCCTGTCAATCAGACAGCAATCCTGAGGCTATTGATACAGTTGCCAGGCTGATTGGGACTCAGTTGTCAGAAATGGCTTTATGATGTCAGCTTACCAGATCATTTCTCTGCATCTACAAAAATAGACTCATTTCTAATTTGCATAATTTTCCAAGTTATTAGGAGCAAAGGAAATACATAATGTAACATGCTGCTTCTGTACAAAAACTGTTTCTCTTCAGATTCTGCTGGAGGACAGTGGTGTTGAAAATCCATTAAATAGCACTCTTCTTTCTGAGGGCCGGATCCTGCCTGGCCTTTAGACAGCCTGCAGAAGAACCAGATAAAATTGCAGTCCCTGTGCCCAGGGGAGCATAGGAATGTACCACCTCTACTCTCATGGGTCTGCACAGGGGCAAAGGCCTTCCACTCACAAAGGTGAGTGGAACAGGTCCGCTACAGAGTGGGGACTAAATTGCACCTGTGGGAGAGTGTAGTGGCAAGAACATGCCTCCTGCAAGATGGAGAATTCTGGGAAACATTCTGCATCCCAGGGCTCCTACATCCCAGGGCTTCCACCTTGTCCTTCAGCAGGCATCCTCTTCTCTGAGTTAGTAATAAACTAGTTCCAAATCTCAGGGGATGAAATTCACCCTGGTGCAAAGGAGTAGCACATGGACTTAACTCAAGGGTGGGAAAACTTTTTGGCCTGAAGGCCACATTGAGGTTCCAAAACTGCATGGAGGTCTGGGTAGGGAAGGCTGTGCCTCTCCAAACAGCCTGGCCCCTGCCCCCCTCAGAACCCTCCACCCATCCAAACACCCCTGCTCCTTATCCCCTGACTGCCCCCTCCTGGGACCCCCTGCCCCTAACCACCCCCTGGAACCTCATCGCTATCCAACCACCCCTGTTCTCCATCCCCTCACTGCCCCCCCACAGAACCTCCACCCCATCCAACCACCTCCTGTCCCCTGACTTTGCCCCAGAACCCTGTGCCCCTTATCTAACCCCCCCCTTTGCTTCCCACCCTCTTACCATGCCACTCAGAGCACAAGGACAGGCAGCCGTGCCACCTGGCTGGAGCCAGCTATGCTGCCGCACTGCCCGGCAGGAACTCGCAGTCCCACTCCCAAAGCACTGGCGGCATGGCGAGCTGAGGCTGCAGGGGAGGGGGGACAGCAGGGGAGCGGCCAGGAGCTCAAGGGCTGGGCAGGACGGTGCCACGAGCCGGATGTGGCCTGCGGACCATAGTTTGCCCACCTCTGACTTAGCTTCTATTTAAGTCTCTACTTTGAGCTTTTTTTAAGTAGGGTTTGATTGGCATATAGTTCCTGGGCTGGTTCTCTGAATGGGATGAACCTTATCCAGTATTTGGGAGCATGGCTGCTGCAGGTGCTGCCTTTTTCAAATGAGACTTAAAACCCAGCTTTTGACCAGTTCTGCCCTTTAAGGACCCACTGCACTTTTCACAGGGATGGGAACATACCAAATTGAATCTCAGGGTTTATATTCTACCTGAACATTCTCAGTGAAGTTCCAGTTGGACACAGTATTTTCCTTTACGTCCTGTACTACACCTGTGTAATGTTGCTGTTCCTATAGCTCCCGGAACAGACAGGAGGGTTGGGCACAGAAACCTTGAGAAGTGGAAAAGACCTTTATTGTAATAAGGCTAATGCCATCAATGGCAGTAACTGTGGACCCCTAACTCCCCTGGGGAGGGCTTTCTTTCTGTATACAAATCTTCCCAACTCCAATTTGCCCTGAACTCCCTTTGGATTGGGCTTTTCTGTCTGCCCAACAATAAAGGAAAGGAAGATCTGAGGGCCTCATTTTGTCTCCGTAAGTAGCCCTTGTGATTCACTTCTTTTTTGGGGGGTGGGAGGAGGGTGGAACAGCTGATCTGATAGATGGGGTCACAATGAACAGTTGCACCAAAGGCCCACTGTGGAACTACAGTTAGCTTTCCTTTTGAACAAGAGACTTAGTTTAATGTTGTTTGTTTATGCCACTATACTCCAAATAATTACACGCCACAACTGAAACTTTGACCTTGTTCTTCCACAGTCTTATATAGATAGGCTGTTTAAAAAACTGTCATGTTCCAGCCCAGAAGTGACTGCATTTCAAAGCATGGTGAATTGATTCAGGTGCTTCCTGCTTCATGGGGATGTACTGATGCTTAATCTTTGAAAAGTAATTTGAGATTGTCACAAATATTAAATTAAGTAGGTTTAGCAATATTCTATTTACAAAAAGCAGTGGGAGAGAGAGCAGATTGCTTAGAATCACTAGAGGTTATTTAGTCTTGAAACTGGAGCTGAAGAATCTGTGCAGAGTAGGTTCAAGTCAGAACAAACTGAAAGGTAAAACTCCTTTTGTCTTATGAACTTTTACTGCCGTCAGTTGAGGATCAGTTCATTCTTTCTGCACTAAATTCAAACCCACAATCCCTTAGGGAAGAGGGTAGTGCATTAAGGACAGCGCATCCATCAAGAGTACCACCCAGTCCCCTCGAGCCTTGTCTTTTGGAGTGGCAAGATTTATGGGATTTCTGCCACTTAGTACCTTGTAACATAAAAACAGTATTAAAAAAAGACACAGCCGCCAAATTTGGCATAAACTCTACCAGGAATTCTGGGATTCGACACAGCACTATACTGGAGCCTCTTGGGATAAATCTCAAAGTCCTTACTCTGGCAAAAATCACACTGATGTCAATGGAAGATTTGTCTGAGTCAGGAGTTCAGGATTTGGCTAACAGATTTGTATGAGTAGTGGGACTTAGTTTGCAAATCCTTACTAACATGAGTAGTCCTTGATCAGCTGACTAATGCCACTGTAGTCAATTCAGCATGCTTAAGGACTACCCGCTACTCATGAGATTAGGCCCAATGCCTAATTGAGGAGAGAGAGGCTAATGAACCGTAGGGAAAGGGCTTCCCAAACTTTAAAACAAGGATAAAGATATCAGGTGAAATTTATCTCTAGTGTAACACCATTGGCAAACTTCTCTCAATAGAGCAAATATTCTCCTCACTGAGGATGAAATTCACCTACACCATTTAAATTCCCACTTAAACTGTGTTTGGGAGAGCTTAAGTGAGAGTCTTAGTTGTAAGTGGTGCACAAGCCGTGTACCAGCCCTCTAGTCAGGGTTGAATTTCACCCTGTGAATGGTGCAACCCCATTGAAATCAAGGGAGTCAAATGGGCAAGATTTGCTCCATAAATCAATGGACTTTTAGAGACAAGTGAAATAATGACACATTTAGGTGTAACCATCTCCACCTCTACCCCTGATGGGCTTGCTCTCCTCTTCTAAATCTTAAATCTTTGCAAAGGTATGACATTTTGGTTACCATATATTAGGGGACAGTTATGTTTGTCTAATAAGTATAGAAAAATAAAAACAGATCCTGGATTTAACTTTATTAGCAGGCATAGTATCAGGCACATAACGCTTTCATTATAGCAATCTGAATACTTCCTGAATAATTCAGAAGTGCCAAACAGATGACTTGTTGCTTGGATGTGCTAATGAAAATATCAAGGGAATTAATTAACAGTCAATTATATCAATTTTAGATTTGGACATTGATTCTGATGCTAAAAGCAAAATCTACATTCTTTACTACATCATGATTTTTTTCTCCCTGGTACTACAATTTAGTTTAATAATTTCAATCAAAAGTGTAAAGGAAATAAAAGTTCAGATTATTTTTCATTTTTTGTTCTGCATTTCAATGTGCTCTGGATAAATAAAGATTAAAATTATGAGAGGAAAATGCACATTTTTTGCAGCTAGGGTTATACAGATTTTGCTAGTTTGATCTTTTATAGTAATCTGTTTTGGGAAAAGGAAATTTGAATCTATGGATAATAAATTATCAGAACAAGCAAACTGCATACTATAATGACATATTTATTTGTATTTTAATGTTGCTTTCGAAATAGACAATGGGAATTATTTTATAATTTACTCTCTAAAAAACGACTCTTTTCAAAAATGAAAGTTTTGATTTTGCTAGAGTTCCGTGGAGAGTAAGCTTATTTAAGGCTATTTTGTTAAGCTCTACATGTATAAAAAAAACACTAATATTCTCTGATCTTTGATATTAGGGGAAGGCATTTCATTGAAATCAGTTTTTGCATGATTTGGCACGAGTTGTCTAGACTGGTTTATGAAATATGACAGCGAGTAGGAAAATAATTAAAAATGTATTTTGCTGAAAGCAAAAGTATTTTTGGAATCTATAACAACCATCTTTAATTTGCCAACCATTTCCACAATTGTTTTATAATAACTGGAGGATTTAACATTCTTGAAAACGTATACCTAGATAACTGTGCATTGATAGCTTTATAGCTAAGTATTTCTCAGACTCTTGAAACAAAATGGTGAGAGCAGAGAAAATGATAGAAGAATACATACAAATCCCTTTGACACTCTTCACAAATTATTCTGACTGACAATAGATGTTGATTGAACTTTCCCAATGAACTAAAATGTTCTAATGTATTGGCTAGGGCTATAAAATCAGGCAGCAGTATAGATTTACACTGTGTTGCTTCTGCTTTTAGGTTTGACCATAAAGAGAGATGGCCCCAAACCAAAACATCAGTGGTCAACACCTTGAACCTTGTAGGATTAATGATCAGAGCCAAGTTTTGTAGCACAGGCCTATCTCTAAGTAAGTAGGAGCTGTGGCCCAAAGAGCCATTGGTACAGCTCAGGAGATTATTGGAAATGTAACTTTAAGCCAGTGGTTCTCAAGCTTTCCAGACTATTGTACCCCTTTCAGGAGTCTGATTTGTCTTGTGTACCCCAAGTTTCACCTCACTTAAACACAACTTGCTTACAAAATCAGACACAAAATATACAAAAGTCACAACACACTGCTACTGAAAAATTGCTTACTTCTTCATTTTGTCTGTATGAATTTGTACTGACTTTGCTAGTGCTTTTTATGGAGCATGTGGTAAAGCTAGACAAATATCTAGATGAGTTGATGTACCCCCTGGAAGACCGCTGCATACCCCAGGGGTATGCATACACCTGGCTGAGAACCATTTCTTTAAGCCATCTTTGCATGTGCTCCACAATCCTGAAGTTGCATTGCTTTGGACCAATCTCTTTGCAAGACATAGAGCAGCCCTCATGCTGCTCTGATTTGCCTTGACTGCCAACAGCGCCAAGGAGATATGCCACTAGCTGGGTGTCACTAGGACATAAGAGAGCCCTGGTGATGCCCCTGAGCAGTGGCCACATTCCATAAGCTAACAGCTGGGAAGGAGATTCTATAGGACTGCTAAGGCCACCATCTGACTGTGATGCTGGTAAACCAGGTGCTAGTTCTTGCCAAGTCTATAGGTGTGAGCTGAACACTGACAAATTCATTGCTGGAAACCATTCCAGCTCAGCTCATGCAAAGACCAGCTCACCTATATTGTTCAATATAGGTGTTGAACTTGTAAGAATGTGTTTAGACTGTGTAATGCTTGTATGTTGCTGCATGCATTAATCTTACTTGTAATGTCTGTATCCTGCTATATGGTGATATGTAGGTTTTGGGTTATAATTTTAAAAATTCCTGCTCTGAACATGTGAACATAGGCAATGGTTCTCCCACCCATCTAGAACTATCAAGACTAAGTGGCCATTGTGCAACATTGCAACACAAAGGCTGGTTTAATTGCCCTCTTTCACCCATGAAGGTGCTACGTGCAAGACAGCATGTCCCATCAGCTTGAATCCTGGAAAAGGGAAATAAAGGCAGCTGGCATGAAGATTGTTCAGCTTTTTGTTGTTCAAACTTTTACAAAAGCTGGAGCTAAGAAACAAAAAGCAGAGATCCCCAGGGTCAACCTTGGTTAGCGCTAAAAAGGCTTTAATTGCTGACAGATGATTACGTCTCTGTCACATTTTGGACCATAGGCCGAACTCATTTGTGTGTATGTATGTATGTTGCCTGCTTTAACCTGTAAATAACTGTCTCATTTCTTTTTCCTGGTTAATAAATCCTTAATTAGCTTACTATAGGATTGGCTACCAGCATTGTCTTTGGTGTGAGATCTGAGGTACAAATTGATCTGGGGTAAGTGACTGCTCTCTCTGGGTACTAGGAGCAGCCTGAATATTGTGATTTTTGTTGTATGTGACCATTTATCACAAAGTCCAATTGCCTGGGTGGCAAGAGAGACAGGAGAGCCCAAGGAGATTCTCTGTGTGTCATGGTATAATCCCCACTCTGAACCTTAGCATCCAAAAGATGAAGTACCAGCATGAATTCCTCTAAGCTCAATTACCAGCTTAGAACCTGTAGCGCTGCCACCAACCAGAAATTCCAGTGCCTGGTACACTCTGGTCCCCCCAAAACCTTGCCCGGGGACCCCCAAGACCCAGACCCTCTGGATCTTAACACAAGGAATGTAAACCCTTTCCCTCACCGTTGCCTCTCCCAGGCTTCCCCTCCCTGGGTTACCCTGGAAGATCACTGTGATTCAAACTTAAAACAGAGAGGAAAATGCACCTTCCCCCTCCTTCTCTCTCCCAATCCCAGATTCTCCATGAGAGAGAAAGTAATCGTAACACAGAGAGAAAATTAACCTTTCTCTCCCCCTTCCCTCCTTTCTCCCCACCAATCCCCTGGTGAATCCAGACCCCGTCCCTTGGGGTCTCACCAGAATAAAAAAAACCAATCAGGTTCTTAAACAAGAAAAGCTTTTAATTAAAGAAAGAAAAAACAATAAAAATTATCTTTGTAAATTTAAGATGGAATATGTTACAGGGTCTTTCAGCTATAGACACTGGGAATACCCTCCCAGCCTAAGTACTCAAGTACAAATTAAAATTCTTTCAGCAAAATACAAATTGGAACTCCTTCCAGCCAAATACACATTTGCAAATAAAGAAAACAACCATAAGCCTAACTCGCCTTATCTACCTCGTACTCACTATTCTGAACTTATAAGAGCCTGTATTGGAGAGATTGGAGAGAAACCTGGTTGCACGTCTGGTCGCTCTCAGAACCCAGAGAGAACAACCACCAAATTCTAACAGCACACACAAGAACTTCCCTCCCTCAAGATTTGAAAGTATCCTGTCTCCTGATTGGTCCTCTGGTCAGGTGACAGCCAGGCTCACTGATCTTGTTAACCCTTTACAGGCAAAAGAGAGATGAAGTACTTCTGTTCTATTAACTCCTACTTAACTGTTTATGACACTGTGACTCCATGGTAAGACTGTTACAGTGATCCAGGAGTTCACATTTGTTACTGGGTTGGTGAAATCTAATTATAGAACATACCATCAATTTGGGGTGTCTGCCCTGCTTTTAAAGTCTGACCTGAGGGTGGCACTTCAGTCATGAGCCAGTCCAGACAGTGTAATACTGAGTATCAGCCCCCCCTCCCCGGATCTGACCCTTAATTTTAGTGTAATGTAAATTCATAAGATTTATATCAAAATTTACTTTCAAACCCCATAATTTATTATCACGTAATACATGTGAAGTTCCACTGTCCGTTTATGGCTGTGCAGATATAGTTATGGGATTGGGGTAGAGAAACCAAAGGCCCTTTCCTCACTTGCATGATTTCTACTCTACCTAGTGGTTGAGAAGGCAGCTACTGTGCTGGGCAATACACCAGAGTCCCAAGGGCATATGAACTGCTATTCAGGGAGTGTGATTAGTTCCTCAACCTGACTAATGAATGTACTGTCATCTGCAACATGCACTAGCCAGAGGGATATACTGCTCCTGTACAAACGAGCAGGTAAATCCTAACCCCATGTCACATCCATACAGTGCTACCCATGAAATATTGCCCTACCCAGAAAGGTCTCAGGACTAGCAGACATAATAAGATGCATCCTGGCTCTTTCTAATAGCTCCAGCCTGGGTAGAATATGTCCCCAAGTATGACATAAGTAATTCATTTCAATGAGTTTATTTCACTAGTGTAAATGTATCATTCTCAGGTTAGATTTCTGATTCAATGTTTTAGAGATGAAAAATAAAATCTGAAAGGCATCAATAAAGTGCTGTCATTTATTTTAAAGCTGAAGATTAAATTTAAAGTATTAATAAAAATAGGCTGAAACCATTGTGGATAGTCCATTGATCTGTACCTGTCATTCACCGTGCCCTAACATTCTTGAAGAGTGTTTTATTTATCATACTGTCATTCTGGTATCAAATATCAATTCCATAGTGGATCACTGATTGGCAATTCAGAACTAGCTTACTTACGAAAAATTTCCTTGTAACGTTGTTTTTATGAGTAACCTTAAAATCTATTACATAAGATATGCTATATGTACCACTTGTACACCATATTCAATCTTGCATCTGCACAGACATCAGTGGGAGTTCTGTGTTTGGTTGTAGAGCAGTTTGTGATAAGATTCCCTCATTCACATATGTAACCCCCATTAATTACTAATCCTTTAGAAAGTGCTTTGAAATCCGCAACAAAAAATGCCCCACATACGGATCCAGACCCATACATGGTAACATGGTCTGATAGTTTGTGCCAGAAATGTTCACTGCATCAGACATTTTAAGCAGCTATTCACAGAGTTGTTTTGTACTAAGCTGTCTTGTGGTTTATGACATTACATAGATAGCTATGCAAAAACTTAACTTTTAAAGTTCTTTTCCAGTTAACTCCCACAAACTTCCCTCTGCATTTTATACTGCATATTATAGCTCCCCTCCCTCTTTTTCCTTTCCTTATCTCTCCTTGGTTTAAAGCCCTTCTCTTTGATTGTGGCATTGTATCCTATAATGTGTGTCATATACTAATTCACCCTGATCTCTGTCTATGATTCTGCATGTCCGGGCTTTCTGGGTTTTCATTACCATCTTATCTTAGTGTAATATTAATATTTCCCTAATTGATATGCACAGTCAGACATAGTTAATCCACGCTTATCTTCTACATATGTCTAAGTATCCCAAAGGTTTAATGAACATCGATAATCAATCTTATGGGAACAGCAGCAAACTCCTGAATTTAGAGGGGCTTGTTTGCATCTCAGGTAAACAAATAAATGCAGCTCATGATTTAAAAGACTGTGTGATAGAAGGTCAAATTCTGTTGTCAGTTACGGTTCACCAGTATAAAGCTGGAGTAACAGTGTTGAAATCAATAGTTACTCCTTATTTACACAGGTATAACTGACGGCAGAATTTGTCCTAGAGCCTCTAGATCTTTTTCTGCCACTAATTACATTTGTATTATAACATATTATAATTTAATTTAAAAAATGGCTGTCCTGGCTAATTTGCACGATTGCACTCTTCTGGCTGCTAAAGCTTAAGGAGCACACCTTGAATGGCACCCCAATAGATGCAGATAACTAGTGCAGATCACAGAAAACAGGCATAGTGTGCTCTGTGAGAATCACTACTGAGTAAATGAACCACCTGTTTTTTCCTCTAGTTGAAGTTCCTGAATGATCTTCAAGTGTACAGCATATTTTACTAATCCAGTTTTATGTGAAATGTTCTTAGGGTAAGCGCCTATCTACTGACCCACTAGTTGTATAAGATATATACAGTGAGGATATTAGTTATGGGTTATGGAGATTTATTACAGAGCATTTTGTTAATAGCCCTGCCAATTGCCAACCGATGAATACTTTTATATATTGCCTTCTTTGCCTAAGCCTTCCCATGAAATATTATTATATACATTATCTAAGCTGTGTGTGTGGCATACTAAATGTGCTGTGCTTGTGATGTACATTCACAGATCCCACTGTCATGTGCCTGTGCTTGAGGATAAAATGTTTCCCTTTGGGGGTTTGTGGTGAGGAGCATAGTTCTGAAGTGTAGATTATTAGGCATGTCATCGGCATTGCCAGTACACTAAATCTGTATCATGCATAGCTAGAAAATACTGCTAAACAGGCCTCTTACTTAGCATATTGACTAAGGAAGCCACTTATCACAGCTGAAATTTCTATCTAATGTTGGAGGCTGTTGAACTAGAGTCCCTTAGAAGCGGTCTGAGTTGGCATTAATTCTCCCAGTGTGTGTGAAGCCACTGTGCTGACCTTTCACTCATGTTGGTTAGTGAATTTTTCTCCCTTAATACCAGGAATAAATTACTTGATGTTACAGTTGAGATCTCAGCTTGAAAACCCAATAGAAAGCTTGCACTGATGAACATGGTTGTTCAATGAGGTGTTCATATGAATCATTCTCTCTCTCTCTCCCCCTCCATATTCTCCTCATTCTTGTTTTGAATGGACTTGCCATTCAATATCAATGTTAAGATGTAGCTGAAAATAATCCAGCTCGTCTGTGGGTCAGAGATGGGAGGAAGAAGGAAGTTTCATTAGAGAACAGACTGGGTGCTGAAGGACTTTATTACTCAGTGACACCATCACATTTACACTTCTGTAATAACTAAGAGCTAAAGCTGGAGTGAAGAACACTTGCAGCTTACATTGACTTCAACTGGAGTTGCAGGTGCTCAGCCCTTTTCAGGATCTGACCCTAACTGTGTAGTCATATGGAAGAAACATGTTGACAACTGGAGCTTTTCCACCATCCCCACCCTTAGTGTGTCTGTATTTATCTAGCTCCTCCCTGCTTCCCTCTCCTGCCTTATTTGAGTCATTCAGAAGGGTGTAAGCCATTCCCCTCACTAGACAGCTGTACATTTTGGGCTTGATGACCCTGATCCTCCTGGTGCTCAGCCTATCTCCTTTCAATTGTTTCATCAGCTGCATGACTGTCGGCTCACACCTGACAAGTGACAAGTCTCAGACTCCTGCTGACTAGATAATCAAAGTCTTGTCAGAGCTGTCAATACCCTGCAGATAGGAGAGGACAAAGAAAGGAAAGGTTTCTACAGAAACCACTGCCTTAAAAAAAATACTGTCAATTCTTCGTATAGAAATCACCTGTTTGTTTCAAAACATTATTTATTACTGAAAATAACGATTCCCTAGAACAAGCATGTAAGTGGAATGAGCACAGAAGCATTTAATGACATAACCTCTCCAAATCCCTAATGCTCCCTATGTTTTGTTAGAAATTGTTTTGAATTCCTGATCAAAGGAAAAATGTAACATTCAGCAGTCATTTAACCTCGCCGAAGAATGTGAGGATGATCATTTCAAGCATAACAGTAATTATTCCTTGATAAGAAAAATACACAGCTTTAAAGCAAAGAATGTACAAAAATGCCCTAGTCTAATATTGTAGACCAATGGTATTTATGATCATTTGAAATTTTGGAACTTTTCCAAATCTGGATTTGATTTTAAATGTTAATTAAATCACAGGGCCAAATTCTGTCCTTAGTTATAGCACTGTAAATCTGCAATAACCTCACAGAAGACAATGCATTTCATCTGGATTTCATTGGTACAAGTGAGTGCAACATTTGGCACTCAATTACTGATTTTTGTTTTAAATGAGGCTAACAAACTATGTAGGTTCTATTCTGTATGAGTTCTTACACTGCGCTCATCAATGTAATATCTGAGCACCTTCCTGCAGTGCATTAAGCAACGTCATTAACATCTGTCATGTGGTTGTTCTCTCATTCTCTTCCCAGGGGGAAAACTGTGTGCAGTGGAGTGTGTTTTGGCATTTTTATTTTATACACACATATCACTATATGTTTATGTTAGCAAAGGCAAGGTCGGAGAAATATGCCTTGCACTTAGAATGGAAGGTGGTGAGGTTTGTAATGGTCCTAAATTCCTGGGGGAGTTCATTCCACAGTCTCAGATGCCCCTCCCCCAAGAAAGTGTTGTTTCCCCTCCCTTACTGTAGAAACTTTCATTGTGCCAGAGGAGTGAAGTCTTCATCCCAGATGCCCTGATATATTTACTGTTACAATAATATTACTATTAAAGTATTGTGGTTTTGAAACTACGCAGTGGTCATGTATTCTCATAGACTCATAGACTCAAGGACTGGAAGGGACCTCGAGAGGTCATCGAGTCCAGTCCCCTGCCCTCATGGCAGGACTAAATACTGTCTAGACCATCCCTAACAGACATTTATCTAACCTACTCTTAAATATCTCCAGAGATGGAGATTCCACAACCTCCCTAGGCAATCTATTCCAGTGTTTAACTACCCTGACAGTTAGGAACTTTTTCCTAATGTCCAACCTAAATCTCCCTTGCTGCAGTTTAAGCCCAGTGCTTCTTGTTCTATCATTGGAGGCTAAGGTGAACAAGTTTTCTCCATCCCCCTGATGACACCCTTTTAGATACCTGAAAACTGCTATCATGTCCCCTCTCAGTCTTCTCTTTTCCAAACTAAACAAACCCAATTCCTTCAGCCTTCCTTCATAGGTCATGTTCTCAAGACCTTTAATCATTCTTGTTGCTCTTCTCTGAACCCTCTCCAATTTCTCAACATCTTTCGTGAAATGCGGTGCCTAGAACTGGACACAATACTCCAGTTGAGGCCTAACCAGCGCAGAGTAAAGCAGAAGAAAGACTTCTCGTGTCTTGTTTACAACACACCTGTTAATGCATCCCAGAATCACGTTTGCTTTTTTTGCAACAGTATCACACTGTTGACTCATATTAAGCTTGTGGTCTACTATGACCCCTAGATCTCTTTCTGCCATACTCCTTCCTAGACAGTCTCTTCCCATTCTGTATGTGTGAAACTGATTGTTCCTTCCTAAGTGGAGCACTTTGCATTTATCTTTATTGAACTTCATCCTGTTTACCTCAGGCTATTTCTCCAATTTGTCCAGATCATTTTGAATTTTGACCCTGTCCTCCAAAGCAGTTGCAATCCCTCCCAGTTTGGTATTGTCTGCAAACTTAATAAGCGTATTTTCTATGCCAACATCTAAATCGTTGATGAAGATATTGAACAGAACCGGTCCCAAAACAGACCCCTGCGGAATCCCACTTGTTATACCTTTCCAGCAGGATTGGGAGCCATTAATAACTACTCTCTGAGTACGGTTATCCAGCCAGTTATGCACCCACCTTATAGTAGCCCCATCTAAATTGTACTTTCCTAGTTTATCTATAAGAATATCGTGCGAGACCGTATCAAATGCCTTACTAAAGTCTAGGGATATCACATCCACCGCTTCTCCCTTATCCACAAAGCTCATTATCCTATCAAAGAATGTTATCAGATTAGTTTGACACGATTTGTTCTTTACAAATCCATGCTGGCTATTCCCTATCACCTTACCACCTTCAAAGTGTTTGCAGATGATTTCTTTAATTACCTGCAGATGATTTCTTTACATGCTGCAGATGATTTCTGTATATGCTGACTTCAATAGACAGATTTTAATTCACTGCTTATTTTATTAGCAAAACACATCACCTTTGATTTGAAAAACAGTTACTTCTGGAGAACAACGACATATTACTTTTCACAACTGGGAGTCCCATTCAGTAATGACATCAGAAGAAAGGGTGCTGAAACATGCCTGCTTGCTATTTGGGATACTTTGTCTAACCTGGCATCATGTATACAACAGTATGTTTGGTCCATAGTAAAGAGAGAGAGCTTGACACACTTGGCAAAACAAGAAGTCTCTCTCAAGCAGAGTTTCAGTCAGTGTTCTGTACTGTGGTCTCACTCTGTCAACCACTTTCCAGTCTCCTGTATGCAACACAAGATCCTGTGTCCCCAGCTTCCAGTCTATCTCTTTGATGTTAGGAATAATTTTCTCAGACATTAAAAATTGTACAGATAGTTGGCCTACAGTGAAAGTATTGAGGCTGTCAAAGTTTTAGGCCCCAATGAAAAAGGCAGGAAGACCTTGAAGGCAGAGCTTGTTGGATTCCCAGCACAGTACTCTGGTGCACATTTTGTTTTGTTTTATGTGCTGGAGTTAGGATTTTCTTCAGAGGAGTACCCCACCTATTCTAGACAGTCAGAAGCCCTGGTGTCTGTGAGTGCTGGAGCCTAAGGCTTTTTGGTAATGAGCTCATGTCATGTTACCTGAGCGGCTGAAGCAGTGAGGAGGGCTGGAGTGGGGAAGATGCTCCTACCCAGATAACCCTGGAGGGTCCTTGGGGTTGCATGCCTTTGTGTCAGGCTAGCAAAATCTTCCTTTGAGGGGAAAGGGCAGTCAAGGGACCCTAAAGACAAGCTGTGCCCTTGCTCTGCCTGGTGTTGATCTTCCGTTGCTGTCTATAGTCAAGAATTGAGGGTTGGGGGAGGAACTGGGAAGGGCTGATGGCCTGAGAAGTGGTGGCAGATTGTACCTCAAGCAGCTATGCTTGTTCACCTCTCAGTCAGTTATCATTTAGCTAAAGAGGAACAGAGTCAGGGTCAGCTGTGAAATAGTTGGCTGTGGAAGGCTCCTGCTCCAGCTTCTTCCAACAAAGCTGAAGTAGGGGTAGGCAGGGCATATAGAAATACAACCTGGGAACCTATATGTGAAGCATTGTCATAGCCACCTCTGTTGCAGGTGGTGATGCCTCTGTGTAACAGTTGCAAGTAGGTAAAATAATCTGCTGAGGAGCTGAGCCAAGCCCGGTTTACGTTTGAAGCAGAGCATACATTCCTGGGTGCAAGGGTCTTAGAGCCCTTCATTGACATCACTATTTAAAGTGATGCCCAATTGTGAAAAATAATATTCTATATAAACCATTTACTGCTACAGATAATGTACATTGATATGTTAATGCCACATATGTAATACCACTGCTTAACTCAATGAGGTATACTTAAATTTACAGGTATGTTAATTAAATAATGCAACAAATACTTATTTTCTACATAGTTTTTAAACCTTGATAAATACCATTTAAGCAATCTAATTGTATTTAATTAACATACAATGCATGTCCTGATACATCTAGATTAAAAACATAATTAGGTGTATTTAAAAAACCATAATTTAAAGTATTGCTGCTTATTTAAACAATAGTTTTCTTATTAGGAGTGGGTTTATTTGTTAGTCAAATGTCAGTTAAAGTGCAGAGTGGGTGGAGTAGTAAAGAGTAGTTAGATGTATTACTTGAAAAAAAGCACGAGACAAAGTAGGTGGCAGAGAGTAAACAAAGAAACTGGTTAAATGAATATCAGTATTATCTGTTCATTTCTAATTTTATCCATCTGTCTGAACGTAAAGATTGAAGGAGAAGAAAAAGTCCAGAGGTTTGATTCTGGTTTGTTTGTTTTTTTAAATAGTTGGACACCAGTTTAGTTCTGCTTGATTTATATTGGTAGAAATGAGAAGAGAATCAGACTCCAGATTTGCAATAATGCACTATACACTATTGGACAAATGTAAGCCACTTGATGAATCAGCTGAGTTCATGTTATTAGGAGCTGTGTGAACCCTGATTGATTCATTTCACAGTGCTGTCCATGAACTGAACCCAGCCGTTTGGCTTGCAGAGCTGGAAGCAAATCAACCCTATTTGCTTGCTAGTAGATCTATGTTCAAATGCACTTGCACCTTGAAGGGAAATATGAAACCCCTATAGATATCTCCTCCAGAATCAATAAGACAGTGCTTCTCCTTATTGCTTACCTAATATGCCTTGGGTGCAGGTATAGAAATTATTGGGGAAGAGTCAGGGAGGCCAACTGGGTGAGGGTGGGTTTGCCAACTTATCAACTGTGCAAACAATCTCAGTCCACCCCTTGCTGAACTTTCACAAGCATGGGCTGAAGTTTGGAAATGCTCAAACCTCAGATCCCAGGCCCAGTTCAAGTGGATCAATGCAAATATTTTGCATGACTCTCTATAACACCTGAGCTGAACGATGTCCAGACTTGACTAAAACCAAAGTATCAAAGAGATTCCACTCTGAAAAGCTTGAGGAGATGCTACTCCATTCAAAACACCTTCCTTCCTTCCAATAGAGTTTCATCCATACATTGGTTATATCTGTAGCATTAGTAAATCGGAGGCTCAGTGTCAACTTACATGAAGTTGACTTGCCTTCATAGTGTAGACATGGCCTGAGATAATTAGTTGAGGGTTGGTTCTACTTTGAGCAGGGGGTTGGACTAGATGACCTCCTGAGGTCCCTTCCAAAGCTGATATTCTATGATTAGTAGCCTGTTCTCAAATTGTTATACATTTGTCATTTAAGTATTGACAGTAGAGGTGCTGTGGTTCTCGAATGTGAGCTTACAAACATGATACACAGATATACTTAAAGCTAGTGTGTAACAGCAGGTAAAGATCACACTATGAAGGCCAGGCTTAGGACCACTTTGCAAGAGAAGAATGTTGCAGAGTCACCCTAACAGGTTCAAGTGTGGGACTCATTGACATCATTATTAATTATGAATAAATCTTACTTATTATTAGCACCAGTGCAAGAGAAGAATTGGGTCCAATATATTTAACTGCAATTGTTGTATATCTTGAACAGTCTTAGGAAATTCCAGTGGGAGTGACTAACATTGCAAGTTATAGCACATGGAAACATGGGACCGTTACATATTTTGAACTCTTGAAATGCTGAGATGAAGACTAAAACTGCAAGATAATGTGCAGGAAACGTCTCGTTTCCAGTTACTTTAGTTTTCTAACAACAGATGAAAATAAGTAAGTTACGATACAATCATTATTTCTATAGCATCTGTCATATTATAAAGAACGTTACAAGCATGTATGATTAGTGTGCTAGCGTACCAATGCTCTTTACTGGTTAGTCTGAACGATTCACTTGTGTGTCACGGGCCCTATACTGCTAACACCTAATTGAAAATCTCCTTTAGCTCAAATGACAAGAACCTCTGCATACTTGCAGTTATGATATTCTGAGTAATCACAGAATCCTAGGTGGCTATGGATTTTACATTGTTAGAGATATCTGGAATGTTTTCAGAAAGGAGAGTGATAAACAATAAAGTTTTTGATGCTTTACAATAAAGGTGATGAAAAGTAAAACTTAGTCTTATCCATATTTCATTTTGTTATCTGTCTGTAATTCTTCTCAGGGTATGTCTACATCTACAATTTTGCAGCGCTGGTTGTTACAGCTGTATTAGTACAGCTGTATAGGGCCAGCGCTGCAGAGTGGCCACACTTACAGCATCCAGCGCTGCAAGTGGTGTTAGATGTGGCCACACTGCAGCGCTGTTGGGCGGCTTCAAGGGGGGTTCGGGGAACGCGAGAGCAAACCGGGGAAGGAGACCAGCTTCGCCACGGTTTGCTCTCGCGTTCCCCGAACCCCCCTGCAAACCGCAGGGAAGGAGACCTGCTTGCTCGGGGATTCGGGGAACGCGAGAGCAAACCGCAGGGAAGGAGACCTGCTTGCTCGGGGATTCGGGGAACGCGAGAGCAAACCGCAGGGAAGGAGACCTGCTTGCACAGGGGTTCGGGGAACGCGAGAGCAAACCGGGGAAGGAGACCTGCTTGATTACCAGAGGCTTCCTCAGGTATGCTGGGATACCTGCTTATTCCACGGAGGTCAAGAAAAGCGCTGGTAAGTGTCTACACTTGATTACCAGCGCTGGATCACCAGCGCTGGATCCTCTACACCCGAGACAAAACGGGAGTACGGCCAGCACTGCAAACAGGGAGTTGCAGCGCTGGTGATGCCCTGCAGATGTGTACACCTCCTAAGTTGCAGCGCTGTAACCCCCTCACCAGCGCTGCAACTTTGTGATGTAGACAAGCCCCCAGTCATCCCTTTTGCTTAAGAAACCCATCTATCCTCTGCCAACCCAAGGGAAGTTGTCTATGGTTTCATGTTTATTCCTGGACAGATGCTTTATCCTAATTAAAATTAAGTCTATCACTTAATATTATTTTTGTCCTTTATTATGGTTCATCTGATTGCACTCGGTGACCAGAGTGCACATATTACAACACTTAGTTTGATGTCTTACTTCATGTGCTACCACTTTAAGACCCTTCCCCCAAGCCACACTCACAGCTGAGTTGCTGGGTATCAAGACCCTCTCTGTTGCTGGGCTTCATACAGCTGCAGAATCAATGTTTTTGCTAGTGGTGCAAACTAAACATAAATAGGTATATAACATAACTAACTCCCTTGTGTGAGTGTCTTATGGAGAGTGATCTTTATCCTGCTGTAGGTGAGTGAGATTCGAGCTTGTTTTGCTAATGTACATGTAGAGTATACAGTCATTTAGAGATTGCAACATTAGAATGAAAATAGGAAGTTTCTTAACAAATTTCCTCTTTTGGATATGAGTAACAAGATCATCTAGATGTAGGATAGTATTAAATATACATACTCCAAGCACAATTTTTAAATATTTAAGAGTTATTCTCTAATTTCAAAATGAAAGGGCTGCAGCTGGAGTTTTGCATTCACTTGCAATGAAGCAAATGACACTTTTTTAATGTTGTAAAGACTTGGCATGGTTTTGATATATAGTACACACATTTTATATGTCAAATGCATAAAGGTATGAATTACATTGATTGTCAAATAATTGCATTAGGTTTTAGTAGTCTATCTTTTCTGAGGAAGCAGTTATTCTCTCTCTCTCTGGGTATTTATCCTCTTACAGTCTCAAACTTGCCTTATTTTACAAAAACAAGGCCCGTGGAACTTTTCCAGAAAAATCTCAATGAATTTAATCTGAAGTGTTTTGTAGAATCATCACATTTAGAGAGGAAAAAAGCCCTGTTAGATCAGCTACTCCACACCAGGGTCGGAAACCTCCTGGACTACAACTGGGGGAGACTGGCTGGATCCCCTGATGCTCGCTCGGCGTATGGGGCTCTCCAGACCTTGTACTCCCCAGCGCATACTACAGGAGGTGAAGGCCGCTTTGCCGCCCGCTGCTCGGGCCTGTGAGAGGGCATGCCCCGCGCACCCTCCACCCCGGGCCCTGCGGACCTTTTCATCAGGTCCCTGCCCCGTGGATCAACCGGCTCCCCCGCCCCTTCTCCGCAAGCCGGCTGCACGATCTGCAGCCAGTCCACTTCCAAACTGCGCCAAGGACACATCTCTACAGTCTCGTGCTCCACACCCTTCACTTCCTCATCCTCGTGTCCCGCCCCCGACACAAAGTGGTGGGACCTCCTGCCACCTCTCGAGAGTGAGGAGCCCCAGTGGGCCAGCCTATACTCTACCCTGGTCCCGAGGCCCGCTGGAGATATCAGTTGGTGGCTCCTTCATGGGGCTGTGAGCACGGGTGTGTATTTGGCATGGTTTACCCCTGCCCCAGACACCTGTCCCTTCTGCGGCGTGAGGGAGACCCTGGCGCACGTTTACTTTGAGTGCTCCAGGCTGCAGCCCCTATACCAGCTCCTCACCAATATACTGTTGCATTTCTGGCTGCACTTTTCCCTCACCTCCTTCTCTATGCACTCCCTATCTGTGGCCCCACAAAGTCGTGGGACCTCCTGGTCAACGTCCTCCTTGCCCTGGCTAAAATGGCCATCTACGCAACCAGGGAGAGGAGGTTGGCCAATAGAGACTCCTGTGACTGTGGGGCTTGTTTCCGATCCTCTGTCCGTTCACGCATCCGGGCAGAGTTCCTCTGGGTGGCGTCCACTGGCTCCCTTGACGCCTTCGAGGAGCAGTGGGCGCTGTCCGGGGTTCTCTGCTCGGTGTCCCCGTCAGGCTCACTTCTTACGACCCTTTGACCGCACTCCTGTCCCTGTTCTTTTATTAGTTGTCCCCCGAACTCAGTTGGTTTCTGAGGTCCTGTAGATCCTCCCCTTAGGCTGGAGGGGGATCCTTTAGCACTGGGCAGGCTTCCGCCCACCCAGTTCCCAGAAACCCAATAGGTAGATCAGCTACTCCACCCCCTTTCACTGTCTGTTAAAAAGTTTAGGGTGACCAGATGACAAGTGTGAAAAATCAGGACAGGGGATGGGGGGTAATAGGCATCTATATAAAAAAAAGGCCCAAATATCGGGACTGTCCCTATAAAATCAGGACATCTGGTCACCCTAGTTAAACATTGCTGTTTCTACTGTTTTTTCCATTACTTTGTCCTGTCCTGCTTGAAATAACCAAATTTATTCAGGAGGAAATGTGGACAGGAGTCAAGAGAGTTGAGTTCTATTCCTGTGTGATCTTGGGCACGTTGCTTCAGAACCCTGTGTCTCAGTTTCAGTGATACTTACTGGCCTTCATAAAACACTTTGAGATGTATGAATAGAAAATGTTGGACAAGACCTGGATAAAACTAGTCAAATACTGAAAACTGTTTCCTCCCCCCCAAAAAATTAGTAATCTTAAAGTTATTTTCATTTTAAAGTGTTCAAAACAGACCCATTTCTTGTGGTTTCAAATATGCAACTTTTTAGGGTTTTTTGTTCTATATTTTTATTGCAAATATTGTTGAGATAGTTGTTTGAAATTTTTCATTTACCAGAAAAATTTCTATGAACATTATGATTACATATTTTATTAAAAAACCAAATAAAAAGCCACAATCTTTCACAAAAATAACTTGACAATATTTTTTAAAAAATCATGTAAGAAAGGCCATTGTTAATGAAAAACATTTTTATTCAGAAAAAATCATCCAAGTCTATTGGGCTTTCACCATTTCCTTAGGGTCATTGTTTCAGACATGTGATATGAAATATTTCTCTAATGCTGCTAATATTGAGAATAACCCATTTAACCTAGTCCCTTTGCAGATTCTTCTTGTATAATATTGTTACTATCTGTCCTTCCCCCTCCAATGCAATATTGCACTCCCCTTTATTTTTTATATCTCAGACAGGACTGTAAAAGTTTCAGAGCTGATTCTGACTAAAGTTGATGCTGACGCAGCCTGAATTCACCCTTAAAGACACATAAGATGGAATCCTGAAAAGTGGGGGTTATGTGCCTGCAAAATGAGCCGTGGTTATGTTCACAGGTCCCTGCAGGTAGGCCCTGGCCTAGATCCATAAAGGGATTTAGATACCTAACTGCCATTTGATGTGCCTAAATCCAAAATGTAGATCTGAAAAGCTCTGCCTAACCCTATAGGTGCCTAAATTTCTGTCATATAGTCCGCTAGGCACCTAACTTCTATAGGTGAGCATGCACACTGCCACCTAAATTGTGACACCCAAACCCCTATCCCACACTTCATCCTTGGCAATATATTCAAACTAGGCATTTCCCTGTCTATCTGGCCTGCAGGGTCTGATCCAGTAAGTGTTTTCAGAGGCCTCCTACCAGCTTGGGTCTCATGCAAAACAGCACAGGAGAAAGAGATGCTGCTGCCCCCTCATTAACCGTTATCTCAGTGGTTAGAGCACTCATCCATGATGTGGGAGACCCAGGTTAAATTCCACCTCCCAACCTGATGTTGAGCTAGGACATGTACTTAGCTCACCCACATTGCAGGAGAGAGGCCTAATCACTGCGTTACAGGGTTTTCTGAGATAGATCTTTCTCGATCACTCCTGTTGAAGTTGTTTCATGTTTTATAAATAATGAAATGGTCACTGGAACAGGGACTTGAAATTCGGGCTCCCACATCCCAGGTGCATGCCCTAACATCTGGGCTCTTTTTCTGGCCACTGAATATTTAATTACAACCTACTGGAGATATGATTGCAAACGAGAACATTGCCCAGTGCCAGAACACTACAAGGGAAACCACCCCTAAAATGGGGAAAGGCCTGTTTCCTCCCTGCAAATGTGCACAGTTAAAACTCCATGTTCTGTCATTCTGCAGGCATGCACACTTACGTGATCACCATGCAAACTTATCCATAGGTTTTTCAACAGCCCAACAAAGGCAGATGTGGTGACTATCACATCATGCACTGGCACCTTTGTGCAGACGTGGGTTGAATAGATGTAGCTGAGACCGGAATTTGGGCCACTCTGTCATCTTAGTCACTTGTGAGAATGCTGTCCCAAGACGTTTTGTTGGATGTGTTGACTACTGGCAGCACAGTGGAGCCAGGATCTTTCTGCTATCTCAGTTGATGGATCTGCTTCAAAACCAATAGACTTTGTCTCCTAGCTGAGAAAAGTCTGTATCATCAAAGTGAAACAGTTTATGCAACTTCAGCCACTGTTCTTGCTTCAGCTCAATGTTGCTACTGCTGCTACTAGAGCTGAGTGAATAATTCACAGTGAATAATGTGTCCAATGAATTTAGCCTTTTTTTCCTGTGAATTTGGCTGAAGCAGATTGCAGCAGAAAATATGCGTAAATATTTATGAATTATTTTTTTCCATATATGATCACCTTTGGCTTGGTCATTCTCCTCATAATCCCTGTTCTGTCTGAGGAACAGAAAATCCTGTCCCAGTGTAATATAATAGGAAATGAGATGGCAAGTTCCAGATGACACCAGCTGTCACTTTTCCAAATTGTTTCCCTTATAACTTTTAACTACTGTACAATTACCTGGCAGTCTGAATTCATACGCCCACCCAGTTTGTTTGCTTCCCTAATCCAACATGGCCTGTCCTGTCCCCTGCACTTTTCTGATGATGTGATTGTCATCCACTGTTATCAGGGTAGAGGATATAATCGGGGCGGCTCTAGGCATTTTGCTGTGGGAGGTCCGCCGAAGCCTTGGGACCAGCGGACTCTCCGCAGGCAAGCTGCCGAGGGCAGCCTGCCTGCTGCCCTCACGGCGTCAGCAAAGCGCCCCCCACAGCTTGCCACCTCAAGCACGTGCTTGGCGTGCTGGGGCCTGGAGCCGCCTCTGGCTATAATAGTAAACTTTCTCCTTTGAATATGATTTTGAATAATAGTTCTAAACATGTTAGTGTTTGTTGCATTGCCTCTCACCTTCTGGCACTTGCTTCAACTTACCCTGATGGCTTCTTGGCTCCATGGCCTCCAGGGAATGTTCATTCTCATAGTCTCCTGGGTTCTTGTGATCTTGCCAGAGTAACTTAGAATAGATAGCTTTTTTCTCTTAATTATTTAACGGCTTTTTCCTTTATTTTTATTATGCTCATGGGTAAGTGGTGCTACTTATCAGTTAACACCTCTTCTCCTTTCATCCCATCTCCTGTTCCAATGTATTATTTAGATAGGAGTTTGAGTCATGACTCATTACAAAAATCCGTATTTAATATTTCCTTACAGAATCTAAATTATTTTGGTAATCTATGTAGAGATTATGCGTAATACAATTAATTGATATAAGTGGTTTCAGTTCTCCTTAATATGACAAATCTCTAGTGTGAAATATTTTGAGTTAATGATCAACATAAAACAGAGTTCATTTTTAATGCAAGTACAAAATTTGAATTAATTCGTAGTTAGAGCAGAGTTATTAAACTTTACAATATATATATATACACACACACACATTCTTTTGTTATTTGAAAATCATTTACATGTAAGAAATAAGGTGTTATGGTTAGTATCTTTCTATCAAACTTCATTTTATATATTTACTAGTGGTGCAGATATATTTTAGAATTCTTCTAAGGTTCATCTACTCTTCCTTTTGTTACTCCATTTACTCCAACATGCATTTGCACTGAAAATTAGCATGTTAATTTACATCATCATCATCTGGTGTAAATTGCTCTAACTCTATTGGCTTCAGTGGAACATAGGCCAGTTTACAACAGCCAAGGATGTGTCCTGTTGTCTACATCTCAGAATCCAAAAGAGTTCACTATAGTATTATGCTGGATAAGAAACTGTCAGACAAGTCCACATTCAGGTGTAAAATCTCTAGTAAAGTGCAACAGACATACTATTTGAAAACCTACAGGATGTCACTGACTAATCTACATTGAGCAGAGTATTAATGCAAACAAGAGATTGCATGCAGTGCAAGAACGTTAGTAGGGTATTAACATAAAACTATGTACCATTATCATGGTCTCAGTTTCTTAGATTTAATGTGAGTCATGTAGTCTAGTATTACTATTAAATTTATAGCAGTGAGATAAGAGATCAGTTTTCCTACAAAGGCATTAAAGATGAGGAAAAATATTAGGATAAGTGCCAAACTGAATTTGAATATTGTTTAAAAGGTGTATAGGATGGCATAAGCAACTTGCAGGGAACATCTATTTCTTCTGAACCATTTTTCTTTCTGTTGGAACCCATAGTTAATAAGAACTTGTCTACAGGAACTATTAGTTCACAGCAAACTGGTGTGTGAATCTACCCTGCACTGGCCTGCCGTGAAGAAACTGTCCATGTGGACCTTGCTGACACATGCTAAAAGTTTGTTTGCACTTTAATCTACGCCGCTTAAGATGCAACGCAGTTTGATGATAACCTTACAGAATGCTGGGTATATGTAGTTCATAAATATTTCCATTTGGAATCCTTGCTGTAAATCAGGGGTCAGCAACCTTTGGCATGTGGCTCGCCAGGATAAGCATCCTGCTGGGCTGGGCTGGTTTGTTTACCTGCCGTGTCCACAGGTTTGGCCGATCGCGGCTCCCACTGGGCGCAGTTCGCTGCTGCATGCCAATGGGGGCAATGGGAGGCGGCGGCCAGCACATCTCTCGGCCCGGACCGCTTCCTGCTGCTCCCATTGGGCTGGAGCGGCAAACTCTGGCCAGTGGAAGCTGCAATTGGCTGAACCTATGGACGCGGCAGGTAAACAAACCAGCCCGTCCTACCAGGGTACATACGCTGGCAAGCCGCATGCCAAAGGTTGCTGACCCGTGCTATAAATAATGGCAGAGCTTATAATCCTTTTTTTCCAGCATGGAGCATGATTGAAGGCCAGCAGGATTTAAGATGGGTTTGTCCCCATTGCTTTTCAAGCAGAAAAAAATTAGGGCTAAATTTCAATATTTTTCAACATTTCTTTTGTGATAGAGTGAGCCCATTACAAGAATACTGTATAACCAAGAACTTGCAGAGAACGACATATTGGTTTGGGATACATTCAAAACAGAAGAAAGAATGTCATTGTCTTATAAACTAGGAGATGGAGGGATGTTTATTTTTGAGCGTCAGAGGATCTTGCAAATCAGAGAGAGTAAAAACAAAAAATTTAAACTATCAAAAAGTATTTGACAATATCCCTTTTTAATGTTGATTTTAAAAAGAATATTTATGGCTTAGTAAAACTGAGAAAAGATCTTTTCATTGTTAATGCTTTTGAGCATACATAGTATACAATGTATTATAACAACCAACATATAAGCCTTATTCAAAGTCTGTTTAAGTTAATGGAAAAACTTCTATTTATTTTAATGGGCTATGGATCAGACTTCATAGCTATAAGAGATGAAAATACTCCATTAATTTTAAAAAACCTGCTCAATGGCCAAATTATAAGGATCTGATTTTCTAAACCTCCAGTGCTGTGAGAGGGGGAGGGTAACATGCGACAAAGACTTGTGTGCTAAATTTGCACGTACATAGTGCCTGCAATTGCACACAGAAATAAACATGTATACATGAGATGTTGTACCGCGTTAGTAAATGCTTTCTGATCAAATCTTTTTTTCTTTGTTTTTAATTTTTGCATTATTTTAATGGCTGTTTCCCTTGCAATGTGACTGATGTAATTACAACTGGATAGAGAGTCCCAGGTACTAAAACCAGCTGACGTGTATATCGGAAGTCACAAGGTTAACATCCTAACATAGAGGATTTGGCCTATCTTTAATTGAAGTGGGGGTCCTCAGTAATGAAGCAAGTGGCTTCCCCCATTAGAAGTGATTTTCAGGTGGAAAGCTATGTTCTGTCATACTTAATTATGCATCTTACTGATCAAAAGAGAACTTGGTGGCACCTCCACATGAAGAAGCCTGCATCTGTTCTAAATCCTGCCCTTCTAAGCAGGATCATTCCCAAAAACTGGGAAGGTTGCTTAGCCAGGTATGAAAGATGCTGTATCCAAGCCAAAAAAAGGAAAGGAATCCTGATTTTATTTGAATGAGCTTATTTTACTGGGTGAAAGAAAGTAATTGAATTACATACAGTAAAATAAGCTCCTGTGTTTTTGAGAAAAATATAGGCAAATAGTATCTAGTAAAAATAAAAAACTTAGAATGACAGGAGAATGCTTGACAAACATAAGGCTCCCAAGCATGCCAAAATACCTCTGATCTGCTTTCCCATTCCTCTGAAAATAAATATTACTAGGTGTATTTTAGACTACTGTATTACTCTTTTGTTTGCTCTTGTAGCAAATGGCTCAGGTCTAAATCAAGCAAGCACATAAGCATGTGCTTAATGTTAAGTATGTGAGTAGTCTCATTTGAAATCAGCGAAAATTCTCATTTGCTTATGTGCTTTGCTGAACCAGAACTTCAAAGCAGATTCAAAGGAACCCTAGCAGTGGTTTGAATTCCCATGTCAGTAAATAGCCAAGTATCTGTGGAGGAGGATTTCTAAAAAATGCATGTTTTTTTTTTCTGTTAAATGAACAAAGTAAGAGCAAACACACCCCTCCACACACACTCTCTTATTGCTTTTATCTTCAGATTGTGGTTTTCTGGATATTCCTGTGTATCATGGGCCTCTAAAGCCTGGGGTAATCATTGGGAATCTTTCCGTTAACTTCAAAGGGCTTTGGTGCCGGCTCTATAAGAGAGAGTCCTTGGGACATTTCC
The DNA here is from genome assembly GCF_007399415.2 of Gopherus evgoodei. Classification (NCBI taxonomy): domain Eukaryota; kingdom Metazoa; phylum Chordata; order Testudines; family Testudinidae; genus Gopherus; species Gopherus evgoodei. The sequence goes on from NC_044333.1 coordinate 22,152,061, forward strand.
TTTCCATTTGGGGAGGGAGAAATAGTTTTATATTTTGTGTGTGTGTTTCATTTGCTAAAGACCCAGTTTTAACACCAGTAGCCAGACACAGTTCTAACTCTATGACCGTACATTTTTAAGGGTCATAGTTCCACATGATTGTCCAAGATTGTTAATCTGTGAATTGTATTTTACCATTTTGGAATAAGATAACTGCTGGCTTGGTTTTTTTTTCCCTACAAAGTTTATTATTTCAAATGATTTAACTTAATTATAGAAATCATTAGTGGCAAACATTTAATAGGTCATCTGGCACTTCCCTCCGCTCCCACAGATCCTCACCAGAGCAAGGAGGGGGGCACATGAGGTAAGTCTAGAAAACTCTCTGCCACCAACCTTCACATGCCCAAATCTAGGGGCTGTTAGAAAGAACACCCCACCAATCTCAACTGCTGAGGTGGCACTTCAAAAGAGGAGCCGCTTTGGTAGCTGATCCCTTTTGCCTGAGCATAATTGTAGCTGTCCGTGCAACTTTGATTGAAGATAACCAATGCATAGCTATATTATAGCTCCATCTTTTACTTTGGGATAATGTTCATGAGTCTGATTTTCAGAGGTGATGAGTATCTCAGAGTACTTGTAGAAATTAGGTGTCATGTACCCAAATGCGCAGTTTAAATGCACTGTGTCTGCCTAAATCACTGTATGCTTGACCATCTCAGCATATGTATTTTAGCTTTCTCTCCACATGCGTATTCCACAGAACAGTTTGAAAATCTGGCTCGCCATGAGTTTGGTTAGTTGCTGAGAAAACTTATTAGGTGCAGTAATCTATTGTGTTTTCATACTTTATATTAATATCAGAGGGTCTGATGATTGTTCTCTATTCTGACAGTGGGGCAACTTGAAATGGCAACTCGAAATGGCTACTTTTTCAAGTACAAAAGCAGTCAACCTGTGACACACATCTGTAGGTGAGGTGCTATGTGGATGGTAGTAGAACATGTTTTCTTTATACTACAGACTGCTCTAATGTATGTCACTCTCTCTTAGTTTTACTTTTCAAAAGGATTAAATGAATAGTGAAATTTTACACCTAAGACATGCTTTCCAATGACTGGAATAATTTTAGGAAACTCTCATTACAAAGAATAGCCAAGCCAAAAAAAATTGTGTTTTGGTGCCAGCAAAAAGGCCCTTTCAATCTGCATTTCATCTGCCATTTTGTTGCCCAGCCATCCAGGTTTGTGAGATCCTTTTGTAGCTCATCACAGACTGCTTGGGACTTAACTATCTTGAGTAGTTTTGTAACATCTACAAATTTTGCCACCTCACTGTTTATCCCTTTTTCCAGATCATTTATGAATATGTTAAATAGGACTGGTCCCAACACAAGACCCTGGAGGACACCACTATTTACCTCTGTCCAAGGCACACACAAGCTTTACAATCTTTTATTGCCAAACATTTCATGTCCAGTGTGTCAATCCAGCCTAGTTATATTGTACTTTTAGATATTTTACTGAGTTTTAGAATCCCACTTTTTATAAATCACTGAATAACATCATAATTTATACATTTATAATAGGGCACTTCTAATGTACATTGTTAACTAAAAATAAAATCCTGGCATTTATGTGAAGTTTTCCTTTATCTTTTAAAAACAGATGCCCAATATGACTGAGAAAATAATACCCTAAAGTTTAAGACTGGTTAGTAAACACAGTCCCTAGTGTCTACTATTGATCTTTTCCTATTTTAATGCATTTTTACTGACCGACATGTCCTGTGGTAAAGAATATTGCCTAAATTAGTTATCTGATTGGTTCTTTTGATTAATGATGGGACTGTGCTTCATTACACATGACAACATGATCAGAATAATCACTACAGCCATAGAAGCTGGGACTGGCATTTTTTATTCCTTCATTTTTAAAGTTCATTTTTAAAATTATTTAATGTATACGTCCGAAGTTGTAATTTATTTACATGACACTTTTTTCGATGGGAACTGTTGTACTGTGTCACAAATGGCTAAGAAAACAAGGTAAACTAGATGTACAAATCAATGTCTTCTGGCTCAAGGGAAAAAAAAAACATAATCAAGATTCAAGAGCTGACCTTGTCCAAAGTCCAACTTGTCACACAACAAACACTGAAGTGCTCAACAAATCATTAGGATCAGCAGGATGTGTTCAAAGGAATTTTTAAAATCATATTCTTTCTTTCTAGAGTTGTTACTTAAATTTCAAAACTCGAGTGTGTTGTGTGTGAAATCTGAGACCGAGAACTGAAAACTTTTATGTGCCCACAAATTAGACACATTGCAAGATGGCAAGTGTCTGATTCAGACTGATATAACTCCGCCATGACCTGAGAAAGACATCTCTTCTGAGAACTGAGAGTACTCTTTGCCTGTGTTCACTGGTTGGCCTAGGATGAGCTCTGAGACCTGACTTGCAGCATTTCTGATGTACGGCTGCTGTTTACAAGAAACTGCACCAGGAGCATCAACCTCTGAACTGATGAAGGTTTGCAAACAAGTCCCAGTAGCTAAGAGGCCACTTGATTAAATGCCAATGCCATCCTGGAAAAATACTAATTGTTCTGGCTTAGCTGTGCTTTTGGTACTGCAAGACTAAGACACATTTGACTGTGACTGTCACACCATCTTATCACTGAGTTATCTGCAATAGTTTATAGCACCTTTACTTACTTTGAAGTTCTTGATTACTTTTTAGTAGGAAATTCTGGGATTGATCTGTTTGAATTTATAAGGAGATGCATCCCACCTTACGTCATGTTGATGAATGATTCTAAACTTTAAATGGCAGTGCCACATCTAATGTTTTGAAAAATGTTTGAATGGTGTCATGCACAGAATAAATGGCAGCTTTCATTTTTTTTCCTTCAAAAATCCATGCCAGCCTGTTTACATGATGTTGACAGACATTTTATTAGTATTTGCCAGTGGAATAATTTGAAGAGTTGGACATTTGCCATAAAATGGGTTCCTTTCTGTGGCAAGTGTGGAAACAAGTATGTGTATATAATATTCACACACATATATTTTATACTTATTTCCAAACAAAAATTTGTTTGCTATTATGGTTGCAGAACTATATTTTCCATCAGCACCATCTCCGAGAGTAGTGAAAGCTAACTATTAAGGAAATGCCACCATTTCATCCAGTCCCATACTAACCACAGATTCAGAAACATTCTTGCTGACCAGCCCCCAAACAACCTTAACTCTATTAGTTTAATCTGATATCTAAATATTGCATTTGAAAACTTAGTAGGCTTGCATATTTCCCATTTAGGGAATTGAAAATGTTATTAATATGTATTTGTATGTTGATGTCATCTGGGGGTCCCAGTCTTGGATTAAGGCTGAGGTACTGTTCGGAATGTCACATGCATTATGTACCATTGCGCTAGGTGCTGTACAATTTGTCACACACATTATGTACATCAATTTGCATACTGAATGAGGCCCAGATTCCAAAAATTTATTACATTTGGGCAGACTGTTGACTAACCTCAGTGTGACTCCATGTGGCTACAACATCTTTCCACACATAATGAATTGCAGGATCAAGGCTGAGATTTGTTCTGTATAATAAATGTGATGGTTGACTATGACATGAAGAATGCCGTTTCCATGGAAGGGCCATGATTTTATAAAGTTGTGTTAAAATTAGGATATGTTCATGTACTAGTTTTTTGCTAACAATATTTGTCTCATTTATGGCTATATAGAATTTGTTGTGTATCGAGAAGAGATTACTGTTGCATTAAATTTGTTTAGTCTGAGTTCTCATGTTATGTAAAGCTGTATAAGGCTGGATTTGGCATACTCTTTACATGGATAAGAGTAAGGCATTAATCCTTGTGTTGGGGGTTATGAAAGAGAATTGTAAGATGAATAGATAAAGTTACCTTTACATTTCTTAATAGCTGGGGCTATTTTGTTCTAGGTATGTTAGGCACTGTCAGAAGTCAGCGAGACATCAGCAAATACTTAAGAGCTTCGCTGAATCAGGACTCATTTTGCTAAGTGTTGTAAGCTACTATATAGGTCACTAGGTTTTAACGTTCAGATATGCATGAAATATTTAAGAACTCTGCCATTTCTATGCTGTACTTAAACAGCAAAGTAAGTTTGTTAATGCCAGATGTGTGAATAAAAGGGATGCATATGGTTTTTTTTTATGATGAATAAATGGATTCAAAATCTATTTTATATGAATATAAAGAAGTAATTGGTAACTGCAACGTTTCGAGTATCTGGGTTTCAGAATGTAGGAAAATGGGGAAATGGAGGATGAAATTAGAGCTAAGATAACAAATACCTGACTCAAGTGGAAAGAGATAAGTGGTGTATGTTCTATGTGACAGGAAGATACCAATAAGATTAAAAGGGAAAGTCTATAAAACAGTGGTCCATACAGTTTTAATGTATGGTGTTGAATGTTGGGCAACAATGTAGAAACATCAGCAAATGATCTGTTCCACAGAAATGCAAATGTTGAGATAGATGAATGGTGTAAGCAAGAAAGGCCAGGTGAGGAAAAGACAGAGAGGCCGACCCAGGAAGAAGTGATGGGATGTCATAAAGGAAGACCTGTTAGCATGTGGTATAACAGAGGTTATGGCATTGACCAGAGCAGTGTGAAGGGTGAGGGCTCATTCAGACCCCTTTTGATGGGCTTAATGCAAGGAAAAAGAAGAAAACAGGTAATTAGTTGAACTGGTTTATAAACAATAAATATACATATGAAGCTAAAACTTAAAAAGCATATCAGTGGGCATGGTTATATAGAGCTTCTTGTACTGTGTTGCATCCTGATATACTCGATAGGATTAGATAGGATGTACGATCATGTGGAATATGCAAGTTATGTGTTAATGTGATTAAATGACTATTGAATTGCCCAATGCAATCGATTTGAAATATACAACAACTTTGTGTTGAAACTGAAAGAAATTATTACCTCAAGGCTGCCAAATACATGATACAACTTTGCATTTACAATAATATGTGCCTTATTTAGCATTGAAAAACTACACACACACACACACACACACACACACACACACACACACACACACACACACACACACACACACACACACACTTTAATGAATTAAGATTAGTCCATTAAGGAAAGACTTGTCAGAACTGCAAAATGTAATAATCTGCTGTATATAGGGATTTTAACTGTTGATCTGAGGATTTCAGTTAGTTTTTTGTTCATAATACATTTCTTTTCTTTTTAAGAAAAAGAAGCACAAAAATCTATATTATTTTATGATTTTATTATTTGTTTATTTATCCTAAAACTAAAATGATTTGATTTAAGTGTGTGATGCTATTTACTTGTATTTTAAAGCCTCGCATAATACTATACAGTATATTAAAATGCATACTTATGTCTTTTCCTTTCATTGGACAACTATGCTAAAGCAAATAAAATCAAACACATACATTCCCATTCAGTCGTTTTACAAACTGTAAGTGATGGGAGGAAAAAGCCGCAGTCATTTCACTGAATTCTAGTATTGACAAGAGCAGAAGTAAAAAAAATTAGAAAACAAATCCCTTTTTAAATAAAATGAAGTAAAAGACCTACATTGCCTGGAGGAAATGCTAATTGAAAATACCTTGCTAATGCTAGCTAGTCACAGGAAGGAAACATTAAGTTATTATTTTTAATAATGTTTACAAGTATATCCAGCCATTTCCAGCCAGTGAAAAATGTTAGCCTTGGAAAAATGTGGCAGTGCTACTTTTCACTGGTGATGCTGCTCATCTTCTCTCTGATAGCAATCATTAATTTTATATTTTAACCCAGTCTTCAAATGAAGACGGATGAGCAGGAGAGTTTTAAATGCAAGCTGCTTATGTTCAGAAAAATGGCTGCTAGATTACAGATCACAGTGCCTGATCTGAGTCCAGTTACTGTTTGGAAAGGGGGAGAGGAAAAAACAAACAAATATTAGGTGAGCGACAAACTGGCAAGCCTTCTAAGAACAGCTAACGGGGTGTATATGTGTGTGTGTGTGTTTCAGGAGTGTGATGGGGGAAGGACTGCACAAGGCTACAGCAATCTGATTCATTCTCTAATTGCTATGGAGACTTACTGATACTATTATTGTTAATTGCTCTTGATAATTTTAACATTACATTTAACATTCATTTCTCATTAACACTCCTCTTAGTGTTAGAGATCAAAATCCCTATTATAAATCACGTGCCTGGTAACATTGTCTGCATCCTGAAGAACAATATTTTTTTCTTTTAATGTCATTTGAGTTGTATTTTTAGTCATGTCAATTAGCCTGATTTAATTTCTGCTGTTTTAAGTCACAGTTTTTAGCATCTTACAGCTTTACCTTGTCTTCCACCTATGCACACACACTAGATTTCCTCTTAGCTATGCCAAAACTCCCAATGCCAAAGTTTCCTAACTTGATCCCACCATACAAATCAACCCATAATTGATTGTCCTGATATGATCCCTTTCCCTTATATGGTGCTTGAAAGGAGGTGAAAGAGAAAGAATGAACTAGTTGATTAGACACTGGATTGGAAGTTGGGATCTGGCCTCTAGTCTGGCTCTGCTGCTGATTCATTGCATGACCTTTCCCAGGCCACCTAATCTCTCTGTCTTAGTTTCTGCAACTGTAAAACAGGGATATTACTCACCTACCTCACAGGGCTGTTTATGTTTCTAAAGCGCTTGGCCAACATAAAGCACTTTGTAAAAGCTATTATTAACTATTGGAAGGAGGCACTGTGGGAATTGGTACAATAGATTATGGGTTGACTCCATTGTCTGAGAAGGATCATTGGGAAGTGACTGAGCAAGTACACTTCAATAGAAGATCAAAGGCAGGAAATGAGACTAGTTCATAACCCCCACAAGGGGGGCAGTGCAAGGGTTGAGACTCAATAGCCTATATGTAGAGTTACCAATTTTCTAATTGCACAAAACTGAACACCCTTGCCCTGCTCCTGCCTGTCCCTTCTACGAGGCCCCACCCCTGCTCGCTCCATTCCCCCTCCTTCAATCGCTCACTCTCCCCCACCCTCACTCACTTTCACTGGGCTGGGGCAGGAGGTTGGGATATGGGAGGGTATGGACTCTGGTCTGGGGGTGTGTGCTCAAGGTGAGGGCAGAAATGAGGGGTTTAGGGTGTGGGAAAGAGCTCTGGGCTGGGGCATGGGGTTGGGGGGGAGGAGGAGTTCAGGGTATGGGAGAGGGCTCCACATTAGGGTTTGGGGTACAGGGGGAGTGAAGGCTCCAACTGGGGATGTGGGCTCTGGGGCGGGGCTGGGGATGAGGGGATTGGGGTGCAAGAGGGGGCTCAGGTTGGGGCATGGGGTTGGGGTTTGTGTGGGGGGGTGCTGGCTCTGAGAGGGAATTTGGATGCAGGATGGGACTCCGGGCTGGGGCAGGGGGTTGGGGTGTGGAGGGGGGTTGGAATGCAGGGTCCTGGCAGCACTTACTGCAGCTCCCAGGAAGTGGCTGCTGGGTCCTTGCGGCCCCTAGGTACATGGGTGCCCAGGGAGGCTCTGCGTCCTGCTCTTGAACCCGCAGCTCCCACCCCCATAGCTCCCATTGATCATGGTTCCTGGCCAATGGTAGCTGCAGAGCTGGCACTCAGGGCGGGGGCAGTGTGTAGAGCCTCCCTGGCCGCCCATATGTGATGGCGCTGCAGGGAACTGGTGGCTGCTTCCAGGAGCCATGCAGAGCCAGAGCAGGCAGGGATCCTGCCTTCACCCTGGGGCCTCTGCTACCAACTGGACATTTAATGGCCCAGTGGGTGGTGCTGACCGGAGCCACCAGGGTCCCTTTTCAGCTGCGTGTTCTGGTTGAAAACCAGATGCCTGGGAACCCTACCTTTATGGCATGTTCTACATGTTATTGTTTACATCAATTGTGACAGCCGGCAGCACTTGGCTCATGAGGACAGTTCAATATGGACATTCTAATAACAGTTTAAAATAAAACAGTCCATTGTTTATGTGCAAGCCAGAAATCACTTAAATCCTGATTTGGATTTGGAGCAGCACCTCCCTGAAGATATAGCCCAAAGTGGGACAAAAATGTCTTTTAAGACACCTTTAGGGCATCTTTAAAACATGTCTGTTCCTCACAAATTCTCTCATAAGTGAGAGCAGCCCCAGGAGTTGCTCTATGTCAAAGACTGAGAAAAGGGGGGTTGTGCATATGGGTAGTATAAGGCCCTTCTGCCAGCCCAGAGACACGTGGGGAATCCCACCCCTCCACACACCAGAAATGTTCCTTTGAGGTCAGTTTTGCAGCCCCTTTCTAGTGAGCTAAATGTTAATTGGTGTGCTCTGCAGCAGTACCTGGGGCAGCCTCACAGTGCTTTCCAGAGGAAGATACCCTGGAAATCCTTTTTCTCATATCAACAAATCCCCGAAAAAGGTCCCTAATGTTGCTGGTGACATTTCGTGCCAGATTTTCAAAAAGTCTTTTTATTTCTGCATCTCCAGTTTTGTACCCACATATCCAGGTAGGGTGATGTCCAACCATCAGTATTTTCATTATTTGTGCAGGCAGGTGTACAGTTACAGTTAAGTGAGGCCCAGCTTCAAAATCAGGCCCAAGATAAATGTTTGGACCCGGAGAGGGGTTATCTATTAGATAGGGATCTGAGAAGGCTTACTTGCTTGTTTATAAAGCAGTTTTAAAATGCTCGTATGAAAGATACTATGTAAGCAATATAGCAAAGAAGCAATGTTACTTGAGCTTTTTCCTCCATTATCCCAGCAGCACTGATAACTTGAGCTGAGCTCAAAAACGGATGGGGTGTTCTTTTTGCATAGCAAGACTGGAGATAGATCAGACTCATAAAGCAAGATAGTTTCAGAACAGCCTTGTCAGGTTCCTTAATATCTCTCTGGATGTCTGCCTATCGAAAGTAGGAAGACAGATTTAGGCATGTGCGATTACTAATATAGGAAAGGATTACATTCTAATGGTCTGTCCATGTCCCCCCTCTCCTGCAGGAGAGTATTTTAGCCAAACCTAGTTAAATTACAAAAAAAAAAATCCAAAAACCAAAAACTCTTGCAGGTTGAAACTTTGTTGATCCTATTTTTATGGCGAAGATTGGGGAAGAGCTGGACCAGTTCACCCATAATTTCCAGATGGTGAGAGTAGCAGAAGAAGACAAACTTGGCAGGAAAAAGGGTCTAACAAAGGCCTTCAAAGTAAGAATAATGTTAAGGGTAAAGGTAGGCAGAAGGTGCCAACTGTCTGACAAAAGAAATGTCATTATTCACCCTTAAAGGACACTCAACGTGCTCGGTATAGTTATGGGTGTATCTTCTGAAATTTCTTTTAAGATAGCTGATTTAGCTTTTATCTTGCTTGTGGTTTTTGCTTTTATGCAGTTATGGCCCAACTGCAAGCCCTTACTCATGCAAATAGTCCTGTTGACACACCAGAGTAAGACCTGATCTCATGAGTAAAGGCTTGCAGAATGTTTGATTGGTTAAAAAAAAAACCACGAGCCCTTCCTGCCCTCACACCCCACCCCTGCACAAACCTTTGTATCATTGCTAAAAGGTCATCTCTCCAGGATGGGATAAAAATTGCAATGGCCATTCTGCAATGCTCTTGGGTCATAGATCTCCCTCCAAACTCTGCTCTTATCCTTGCCTGCATACCTTACTGAGAGGCCAGTATTACTCATGGCTAGACATACATTTGTTTAAAAAAACCCTGAAGATAGAAAGTTTATCTGTGAGTTTTAGTGGCAGAAATTTTATAGTGATCATCACTCTGACTACTGGATGTTTCTTACATTTTACAAGTGTAGGGATGATTGAAACAGAATAGCAAAAATTTGGTGTAAAAACAGGATTACTGAGATTAAACAGGTTGAGAGTTGTCTGGCAGCTCCAAATACTGCAGAGAAGTATAGCTCTAGAGTGCAGCAAATTTCATATTTGAACAGGTTTATTGTTTTATCAGTTTTTTTGTTTAAGAAGGGTTTCATTATATATAACATTGAGATAATTTTTTGCATAGCAGATTTATTCAACAGGTTTATTCTTTTAACAACTCATATTGCATTTCACCATTTGGTATGTGGGGTCTTATTCATCAAACAAGTTTATTACTTTATCAAGTAAGAATTTTAAAAAGTTTTACTAATACACAATCTGTTAAGATTTATGGGCAGCACATTATTCTATTAGGAATTTTAGCCTTCTGCTAGGCACTGGAGAGGGATGATGCAAGTCAGTTGTATCGTTACCATGGAGTAATGTAAGCTACATAGTTACTACATAGCAATGCTTCTGAAAACAATGGTAATTACACTGTTCCTCATATTCTCTTTTGATAACTGTAACATATTTCCCTTTGCTGCCCCAGTGTTTTAAAAACACTGAAAGTCCAAATACAATGACCCTGACTAAATTGCAGTTGTAAATTAGAACAACAAAGTGAGATAAAAGCAATATTGGCATTGACAATAAACTGGAATTGTGTGATAGTTTGATACACATTATCTACCTCTAGGCCACAGGTTGATCAGAATCGCAGAGCTTGGATTGGTAGCCTGCTTGTGAACCAGTGTAGGGGCATGGCCATATTTGACATCTCCACAAGTTCTGTGAAAGTAATGACATAGGATTGAGCGATACTGACAAGGCAGTCCTCAAATCATTTTTACAAGGTCCAGCTTCCAAAGGGAATGGCATGAAAATTCAGGCAGCTGTCACCAGTTTGTAGCTTCTGTTTAGGAGCATAGTTAAAAGTAGCTCTGGGCACTGAGTTATCTTGTATTTTTAGGTTCGTGCCCATCTTTCTACCTCTATGTGGAGCGGAGGAGGATTCATATTTTTAAAAAAATCTTCAGCTACTGTGACCTTTATTATTGTTTGTCCTTCTGTGACATGTATTGCAAATACAGTAGAATATGGTCTGTCTTAATAACAAGGAAGATCCATTGCAGATTTTCATATGTTGTGAACTAGCAATCAAGAAGGTGCACAAACATGCACACAGAGCTGGTAATCTGCATTGCATTTGTTCATGTGTTATAAATTTAGTTAAAACTATTTATAGTTCATACTGATCCCCTTCTCCTGAAATCTTTACTCATGTTAATTGTCCTTAGTCATGGGATTAATCTAGTTGAATTCAATAGGATTACTCGTATGGAAGGAACACGAAGAACTGAACCCTATATTAGTAAAGTTACTGCTGCATATATTATAAAATAATGAACTCTTCATAATATAATGTGCTTTGGTTTTCTGATACTAAATCTTCACTGAGCAGTGGGGGACTGCCAGTTTTCTGGGGAAATTACTGGGCTTGCTTATGAAGAAAGTAAGAATTATTGAGGTTCTAGGGTATAGTAGATATTTTCACAGACTTGTGAAACTATTATTTTTGGACTTATGATTTAATAATAGATGTATGTTTTAATTGTGAAAACTGTGTTTAGCTAGTTCATTATAGAAGTTCTTATTTTTAAAGAATTGCTTTAATATACTGACTTCTACTTGATAGACTGAAAACTTCTATGGAACCGTCTGTCTGACTTGGTGGTAGTTGTATTCTCTGAGTTCATAAACTGCTTTAATTAAAGCACCTAAACAAATAATTTATAAAGACTAACTGTGCCATTTGGCACAGCCCCTGGTACCTCTAAACTTACCAAGTTCTCTTGGTAGCACTCAACTGGTTAAATAAAGACATGGTTCTGACTTGTGGGAAGAACAGCTAGTACATTCAGAAATGATACTGACACTTTGGATGAAATTCTGACCACTGATTTCAGTGTTGCCAGGATTTCACCCAATGGCAAGACTCCAATTGACTTCAATAGGGTCAAGATTTCACTTTTTGATCTTAAATCCTGCTTTCTTCCTCTGATGTTTGAGGTGAGAAAAGTAATGTGTTCGGTCCTGCAGTCTGACCCTTCCTGACTGGTGCAGTAAGGAAGGATATTTTGTCTTGCATTTTGTGTCTCAGTGGAACTCAGTCTACTTCCACTTGCACTAACTTAATTTCGTTGATTTGCAGAGGAATTACTCCTAGATTCCAATGGTTTAAGTGAGGGAAGAATCAGGACCAATATCTTGAACATTAACTTTATTTAAATATGCTTTTTTGTAGATTTAATTCTCTCCATTTTGAATAAGTGACATGTGTGAGAGATGAACCCACCAGGAGTTCATCAGCCTGTTGTGAACGTTTGCGCCACACTTCAAGAAAAGTGTTGATCATGCCAAATGACAGTTCTGGCTGTGTAGGTTCTTTGTGGATCTCATGTATTCCTTTTAATAGGCAGGTCTGAGTGTGACTAGATCCGTGTTCTTTTTACTAAGCAATCCCATGCTGTAGAATTCCAACATGGCATTGACAGCTGGTGCCAGTTGTTTACATGGTTGATTCTTATTAATCCAGTCGATTTTCACCTCTTCCTGTATCATAATATATGTGGATGACTTACGTGACGCTATCGATGCATCCAAAGCATGCAAGGATCTCTCAGATACCTACCTTGGATTTAAGGTCTTGTGGTGGAAGCATGCAACATTATAGCTGCACTGTCCCCAGTCTGGTTGTACTCAGTGTTGCTGTATGACATTCTCTACTACACTACTAAATTGCTCTATGGAGATGATCCATTAAGAATCACAATAAAGCTCAAATGTTTGAATAACCTTTGAAATTATTGACAAATCAGCCCCAATGGGCTGCCTAGGAGCCTAATGTAGAGCAAAAGATCGATGATAATAGTGCAGAGACAGGATCCAGACTGCAGCAGTGAGGGGAAATGTCATACGATTTTTGCATGTTACCACTAGAGCATAAGTATAGCAGGGATAATGTGCCATATTGGTGCATACAGTCTCACTTCTCATGCCACTAGGTACAGGACAGTCTGACCAAATGTTGTATTTGCAACTAAGGCTGGACTTCTTTTGAAGTTTTGCTTAACTCAAATTGGCAGGTTCTGGTCACTCTGGGGTTGCAGCCCATGAGGGTCTCCCTTCAGGCACTGAGGCTTGCATCAACTTGAAACTTCAAGCACTATGCAAAACTCCACGTGAACCCTGAAAAATCAACAATATTATAACGATATCTAGTCTGTCTCTCAAGATCCTTATATGGCCTTCAGCATCATGCTATCTGAGCACCCTACAGTCTTTTTTATCCTTGCAGCAGCCCAAAAGTATCTCTATTTTATAGATTGGGACCTGAGGGACAGGTAGATGAAGTGTTTTGCCCAAGATCATAAAAAAGTCTGACACTGCCAGGAATAAAACCTAGGTCTGCATAATCCAAGTTGAGTGCCCTATCTGCTTGGTCATCCTTCCTCCCTACCCCTCTCATCAGAAACTAGGTCCTTGCCCTTTCCTTTAGGCATCTCCACAGGGGTGAGGAGGGCTTACTGCCCTACAACTCTTCTTTCTGATCCTACAGAGTGTGGCCAGCTAGCCTATTTTCTCTCATCCCCTTTCTTAATCTGGATGGGTTTTTTCTGGGTGGGCTTTCGTAATCCGGGATGTTTGAAGCTAGGTGTCTTTGGCCTGGGTTTGTCTTCATACATCCATAATAACTTTTTTATAATTAGTAATACAGCTTCTTTATTAACAGCATCTCTCCTTCTGTAAAAAGGGCAATTGAGTAAAGTTTATTCATAATGCTCCTACATTTGGTGGAGACTACAGTAAAGTTCAAAGAGCCGTTATTTTCATTTTCCCAGTGAATGTATTCCACCTGCATCTATTTAGCACAATAGTGACCTCTAATGGCTGGTTAGATTAACGATATCTCAGGAGAAATATATCTGACATTAATTCTTATTTAAAGATATAAGTATGGATCTGTAGCAGGTATTTCCCCCTTCATGCTGAGCATACCTTTACAAAGGTCAGCTCTTGGAAAGATCTGAGAATCTGTTCCTTTTCCCTTGTGCTGGATAAAGGTACCTGACCTTTCAGTGATCCTAATTTCTCTTTTTTTTCCCCACCATCCTGCCTATTATTTATTGAAGCTGAATGGATCTTGTTTTTTTTAATAGTTTCTAAAAGAAGTGACCAAAGGCAGTGATGACGCAAGTTAATATTCAGGTTATGTTGATATTTCATAAGGCATCATATCTTTGCAGAGTAATACCTTTGTGTAAAACTTGAGTGGCAGTATTATGTAATAGTGTCACATTTTGTGTTACACCAGGAGATGCTGACTCATTCAACTTACTGAAGTTCTTGGTGGTGGAGCTATTATTAATGTTTTTAGAGGGTAGAAAGTGCATCCTAATTCTTAGCACCAGAGCTAGCCCCAGCCTTGCAAGTATTAGGGCTGCTTCTGAGCAAGCCTAACTTGCCCCATTAATGTATGATCCTTAATGGACACCATATTGGTAGACGCTAGGCCTATGATAAAAGAGATCTGCTGACTCACTCTCTACTCACTATGCTGAGTGCGGGAATGGAGCAGCAGGTACATGGTCCATGGTGCATGTGTATCAGCGGGGAATTTTTCTGCTGGCCATTTGCAGTATGTAGCCCGTTTGTGCCTCCCCCAGGATGCAAAGGGGATGGGTCTGATTAGGGAATCTAGCTCAAAATGTAGAGGACAACCTAAATGTCAAGACTGTTACATTTATTTTGCAGGCAGGGAGTTGCAGGGCGACATGAGCCTATTCCAATCCCAGGAGGCATGAGGACAGGAAATCCAAGGGACCCAGGGAGAGGATGTGTGAAATGAATGCATAGTCCACCTTATCTTCCCCTTGGCCTTAACTACCTATCTGATTGAGTGCAGTGCCCCAGGGACTTCAGAATACCTCGAGATCTGTCAGGGCTGAGGACTGAGCAAACAGAACACAAAAGCCAGGAGCAGCTATAAAGAAATGAGGAAAAGGTCTGGGTTCCTTCAAAATTGCTTTGATTAAAGTAACACACTTAATTGGGGGGGGGAGCTTTTTTTTTACACATTAAAAATAATTTTCATAAATCTTGTAGCAGCCAGTGAGAGAAACTTGGACAGGAATAGAACAGGGCTGGGTAATGGGGTGAAATGGAGTGCACAATGCCAAGAAGGAAGGGCAGTGGAGGGCAAGGGACCAAGGAGGAAAGGAAAATAGATCAGCTGAGGTAGGAGACAAGGTGCAGTGGAAGGTAGATTGGACCAATGCTGGAGAAGGAAAGGGAGGACCTAAAGAAAATGGGAAAGGCTCAAGAAATGGTAGGAGGGTAGAGAGAACTAGAGAGAGCAGATGGCAAGAGAAAGTGAAGAGCATACTCACAAGCAACCACACAACAAAAACATTAACTCAGGTACCTATCTTTGCCAACTCTGCCCACATTTCTATTCATGGGACACTGTCATAGGACCTAATCACATCAGCCACACTATCAGAGGCTCATTCACCTGCACATCTACCAATGTGATAAATGCCATCATGTGCCAGCAATGCCCCTCTGCCATGTACATTGGCCAAACCGGCCAGTCTCTACACAAAAGAATAAATGGACACAAATCAGACGTCAAGAATTATAACATTCAAAAACCAGTCGGAGAACACGTCAACCTCCCTTGTCACTCAATTACAGACCTCAAAGTCACAATACTCCAACAAAAAAACTTCAAAAACAGACTTCAACGAGAAATTGCAAAATTGGAATTAATTTGCAAACTGGACACCACTAAATTAGGCTTGAATAAAGATAGGGTCATTACACAAAGTAAAAACTATTTCCCCGTGCTAATTTTTCTCCTTACTTAGGTGTTACTTACACCTTCTTGTCAACTGTTGGAAAATGGCCATCCTGATTATCACTACGAAAGTGTTTTTTTCTCCTGATAATAGCCCACCTTAATTGATTACTCTTGTTATCCTTGATATGGCAACACCCATTTTTTCATGTTCTCAGTATATATTATCTTCCTACTGTATTTTCCACTCCATGCGTCTGATGAAGTGGGTTTTAGCCCCCGAAAGCTTATGCTCAAATAAATTAGTTAGTCTCCAAGGTGCCACAAGTACTCCTTGTTCTTTTTGCTGATACAGACTAACACAGCTACCACTCTGAAACCAGAGTAGTTCTGTATATCCACACAGGATCCCAGTATCTGCTGCCTGCCATTTGTTTTTTAAAAAGTTAGGTTTTCAGCATGATTGTTCATTTTAAAAGGATATTATTTGATAACATGCTTTTTCCCTAGTGGGAAACTTTAAAGTTGGTTCATTCTAGCTAGGTTTTTTTAATTTGTCATCACAGCAAAGTGTCTTCTCCCCCAACAACAAATTAAGATCCCGTTCTATCCACTCATGCTAGAATCGGCATCCAAATGACCAAACTAACTATACTGGTACCCTTCCCTATTCCAGCACTTGAATCATCCCATCATCACTTGTTTCGGCACTACCTCAACATTTACATACTCCAACCTTTCCTTCTTCTTGTGAACTCTTGTGCCTCGGGTATCCTATTCAGATGCTGCTTTGGAACCAGCATCCAAGCTGCCTGAGCCTGACCCTCAATGCCCATCTGCAAATATCAGAATTAGTGACTAAGGTGTCCGGGATTTACAGGCTATGGGCTATTCCCCAGCCTTTAAACAAGTTAAACAAACTAGAGTGAACTAAATTTAAAATGTTCTGCTGGGGAAAAACGTGACTAAATAGCTGGGAGTACCCCTTTAGTGCACCAGACCCAATGGGACTAACTTTTCCACAGGGCAGACCATGCAGCTTCCACAACTTCTGACTGGGCCTTTGGGCTCCAGCAACCCTATTTCTCACCATGGCTCCCAATAGTGAAGCCAACTGAGATTAAACACCTGAGAGAGGCTTTTCTTTCTTGGGAGCAGTGCAAACAGTGAGTATCTGTAGTGATGCAGGTTTCAAAACTCAGTAGCATTTATTAGTTTCCTGGAATGCAGCAATGGAGAGACATGGCTAGTATGGGAAAGGTAACAGTCCATTTTGAGCAGCAAAGAATCCTGTGGCACCTTATAGACTAACAGACGTTTTGGAGCATGAGCTTTCGTGGGTGAATACCCACTTCTTCAGATGCATCTGAAGAAGTGGGTATTCACCCACGAAAGCTCATGCTCCAAAACGTCTGTTAGTCTATAAGGTGCCACAGGATTCTTTGCTGCTTTTACAGATCCAGACTAACACGGCTACCCCTCTGATACTTGAGTCCATTTTGAATGTGGGTGGTGAGGAGGAAACCATGGCCCAAGCCATGCTCTCCTGAGATCCAAGTTCTCTCTCTCACTCTCAGTTCCTGTGTCCCCCTTTCCAGCGTCAGCCCTAAGACAAAGTTACTTGACACCTCTTGCCTTTGTTCTCCAAGTAGGGGCTTTTTGTTCTGCTTCCCTGCACAGAGGTGGGCAGGAAATAACTTGCTGTGGGAGTTAATGTTCAGCCACTAAGGCCTTCATTGTTTCTGTAGGGTCTTTCATTCCAGTCAGGCCTAGTGGCTTTGTATCCCAAACACCTAGCCCTTTCCCCCCTTGTCCCAGAGAGAAAATCAATGGGTAGCAATACCTAGTGGGGAGGTATGGGGTCATACATCTTGGTCATAAACAATTACCAAATTTTACCAAATTACCAAAAATTACCTAGTCAGAGATTGAGACCTCCTGGGAACTGTACATGTATATAACAAAAAGCTGATCCCTGAGCTTACAATCTAACTATAAGGCAAGAGTCACCGTTGTCTTCTTCCTATGGCTGATGTAAATGTAGAGCAACAACTGTAATTTTATATTTAGATTGTTAAGCCAGACAATTGCGTGATTGTAACACAACTCGTGTTAAGCCAGAATGTATTGCTGAGATGCTTCCTTTCTATTTGTGAATTGGACATTGAGTTGTTATATGTTCCATGTTCCGTTCTGGCTGAACATAGTCACACACTGAAGAGTCTTCAACTTTATATTTGTGCAGCAGGTATCTGCATTTGCCATGGTTTGTGGGGATACAGGTTAGCATTGCCCATGGGAGATCAAAGTCAGATCTTCTGCATCAGGTCTTTCACAAGGTGTTTTTTTTTGTGACTTCTTGTGAACCACAGTAAACATGACAGACAGAGGGAGAACAGAGTGATGGAAATTATCTGATGTATTGGGGGTGAAGCCCTGCACCAGTGAAGTCAGCGGGAGTTTTGGTCAGCAGCAAAGTGACCTAAGGTTTACAAAGCTGGGGAAATAAGCAAAGAATTATTTAAAGTGGTGGATATACTGTCAGGTCACAGCCAAGGAGGCAATCACAAAATGAATACAGAGCTGGTACAGAACTTCTAAAGGGGAACTAAAAACTTGATCCTGCAGCACTGAAACTACTGGGAATTTGCCATAGGTTTCAATGGGAGCAGGATTGAGCCCTAGTAGAAGAGTTGATTATTTGTATTTAGTTTGACCAAATCTGTCCTAATGAGACTGAGGGAAATGGATTCTGTGTACAATTATATCAGCAGAACTTTCCCTTGGATCCCATGGGAGCTCTATTTGAACTAGGTCTAGGGGAATAACTTGGCTCAGGACCATGGGATCCTGCATGAGACTTATCAGGCATTTGGTGATAAGGAGGTGAAGAATCATCTAAAATGTAGATGACACAAAGCTGTTCAAAAACATCTAATTAGGTGTATTGGTCAGGAAATAACTGTTATCTTTAATAAAGTCAACCACAATTCAGAGTCAGGTGAAACTGTAGACTGGGCCTGGGGGGGCAGGGGGGAGAAGGAGGAGTTGGGAAGAAAACAAAAGACCTTTGCTGAAGGTATTCACACAATAATGTCATGAAAGGACTTCCCCCAGTTTACAGAAATACATTTTATGCCTGGAAGAGGAATAAGAGAGAAAATGCTGACCAAATTACAGATCATGCGGGTGGATTTCAATGGACCTACGTATATGGGCTTTGGTGGAACTAGTGCAATGAGTAGTGGATGCTTTTCTATAGTGCAAGCACTCATTTTTAGTCAGTACATTAATCCAGTGGTTCTCAAACTTCATTGTACCATGATCCTCTTCTGACTACAAACATTACTACACGATCCCAAGAAGGGGGCCTGAAGTCTGAGCCTATCCAAACTCTGCCGCCCTGGGTGAGGGGACCAAAGCTGAAGCCCAAGGGCTTCAGCCCCAGGTAGGAATCCTGTAATCTGAGCCCCACTGCTGAGGGCTGAAGTCCTCAGGCTTCGGCTTCGGCCCTGGGACATAGGGCTCAGGCTTTGGCCCTGGGCACCAGCAAGTCTAAGCCAGCCCTGGTGACCCCATTAAAATGGGGTCGCAACCCACAGTTGGAGAACTATTGCACTAATCCAACACCAGAAATGGTATCTGCTGCCAAGGAAAGAGAACTGTAACTGGGCATATTTTCAGGAGGCTGCAGGTCAGGCACAGCCTTGATCCCAGTTCAGTTCAGAATCAAGGAATGGTGACGTATCTAGTTCTCAGAGACCCACAGACTGAAATGCATACTGGGGAAGGGGGCAGGGAAATTAAGGCATTCCCATTTGTTTTGTGAGAGTGACATTAGGGAGGGAGAAGGGCCTACAGTGGTGGTTCTTTTGAGAGAGGATAGAAAAGGGCCAGGCTATGCTACAGAGTGGGGGAAGGAATCAACGTAGAGGAGGAGAATGTGAGAAGGCAGTAGCCCTGGAATCCCAGCAGGGGAAAGACAGTTGTCAGTTATGGGTGGAGCTGTGGTCTGAATAGAACCTGCAGAGAGCAGCCTTGATCGTCATAAAGACAGAGTTGTGAAGAAGCAGGAACTGTTGGGAGAGGTAATTTGTTTGCGACCTGAAGAGGCAGGCAACCAAGGAATTCTTTATCTCTTAGGTTGGGGAGGGTGTAAATGACTATTGATACCAGCTCTGCATCAACAGTAATGAACTTGAATAAGAGGTTAAAGGTTAGACCTTTGGTGGAGCGAGGAGAAACACGTATCCTGGGATGACAGAATTAGAATTGGCTTCAGGCCTAGTAATGGGCACCCTCTTTTATTTAGCAGTCATAGAGAATGTGGGAAGATGCCCCACCCATCACTCACCCGTATCAAGGGGAAGATACTGGATCCTGGTAAGAAGAGGGGGATTTTTTTACCTGTCTAGAGAGGAAAATCACCAAAACTATCCAACATGCCAGAATGAAACTGATACACAGCCATGTATCCTGACACCAGAAAGGTAAGAACCCCTTACTAGACCGGAAGACCATACCTAAAACTCCACCTCAGTGTGTTCAAATACATTGTTTCTAATATCCACATATCACAGAAGATATTTGCTACTCAGTCTATAATTATAGCTAGTAGGGAATATTTTTTTTTCTATTCTTGCTTGCTTGAAGAACTACTATAATGACTAATGACCTATTCAGTTGATAATGCTTATTCATCAAGAGTTGATCTAAGACAAAAACAACGGGATAAAATTGATGACTTTGCAAGGCAGTCAGGATCTCAAAGATCAGCTTGTGAGAACTAGATATTTGCCATTCCACTGTGCCTCATTCACTGTAAATTCATATAGAACATACAAGTATACTACTTATTGCACACTGGTCCCACCCTGATTTAAAATCCTATGTGTGTTATTGATGTACTCAACTAAAAAACTACCAATTACTCATTTTATGTCATACCTGTTCTCTGTTGTTGTTTTTCCTAAGACCCAAATGTGGGGCAAAGGCCCACACAGGAAGGGGGAAGTAGTTATAGAAACCTAAATTGCATGGGATTTATTGCTTTAATGTAACCAATATGTTCTACAGTCTCTGGTTCCTGGAACAGTGCTTCTGATATTAACCTTGCTGCCGTAATAGCAAAAAGGATCCCAGGTTTGCCTAGGATTGAGTTCAAATCTAACAACATTCTAAGTAACCCTGGGATTCCCTCGCTACTCTTGTGACAGCAATGTTTATGTCAGAAAAATGTCTCAGGAAAATACACATGGACCTCAGTGCCAGATGCTCATAAAGTAAGGCTCATGAGTCCAAATTATTATGAAGGCAAGACTCTCATCAAAGTTATTAGGAGTTTTGCCTGAGTAAGGTCTGAGGACTGCAGAATTTCACTAGACATGATTAGCGTTCTGTGTAATCAGGGGCAGTTGGGAGGTATCTCAGAGCATTTATGTTTTTGGTTCTTATAATGAAAATGAGATCCCTTGTGTAGCTCTCTGCCATTTTGCACAGCAAACTGAAAGAATATATGCTCGTCATAGGCATTAGTGTCTCAGCTTAATGGCAGAAACTTCAGACAAATAAATCCATATGCCATGAAGGATTTTCCTAATGAAATGGAAGTACAGTATTGTTTAGACAATGTTCTTTAGACTGTTTTCAAACAGCAAATGCTGGACGTTGTTGCAATCCATAGATATCCACTAATGTGGACAGAAATTAAAATGTAATATTAAGTGGCAGGTTCTCTTAACTTTTCCCAAATTATTTATGCAGTTGCTCTGAGCACCCCCTCTGAACTTTTCCCCTCATGGTGTTTTTTTTTATTGACATTCCATCCCTTGAAACAAGGTCTTCACTCCTTTTCTCATTTCAAGATCTTGTTTTGGGAAAGCTCTAACACCTGTCCACTGATCGCCTGCCAGTCTGCATCTGTGCCCAGCTGACAAGGCTGTCTGCTTTGACTAATGATGTGATTGATGGACAAAATAAGGAAGAACACACAAAAAAACATTTCTGTCTGGTCTGGTGTGTCAGCAAGCCTTCATCAAGTGGCTGCTGAAGGTATATTTTGCTGCATGCCTCATTACACAGTAATGGCATTCCCAGGCAAAGCTGTTTCTTTTCATGACACAAGACAGCAGGCAGCTTTATGGACTCTGGGCCTATCAAGCCTGGAGGAGAGAAGCACTAAAGAGTGGTCATTTCCAAAAGTGCCTCAAGTTGCTTTTTTGTTGTCATGAATTTAATATGAATCAACACAATATGAAATGAGCATGAGGAATTTTAGTGACTAGTCATTTTTTAAGACTGCTGTCTAAACAGCCATCAAGGAAAAAAAAACCATTTTCTTCTACCAAACCTGTTGCAAAAAGAAGTCATCTGTCAATTTTATGACATTAAAAAAGTACACATAGGCATACAGTCCAAACAAATGTCTGCTCCGCTACTAAACATGTGGAAAATGCCACATATCTGAAGCAAAAGAGGCAGTTAACTAGGCGGCTGAATGCAATATTTAACAACTAAGATGGCCCTCTCTTTAGAGCTGTATGAAGAACATTCATATACACTATGTACATTAGAAGATTGCCTACTTCAGGTAACTATAGTTGTGATAGCCATTAGGCACTGTGATATGAGGCTAGGGTGATCAGATGCTCTGATTTTTATAGGGACAGTCGCAATATTTGGGGCTTTTTCTTATATAGGCACATATTACCTCCCCACATGCTGTCCTGATTTTCACACTTGCTGTCTGGTTACCATATATAAAAAGGCAACCATGAACCCCACATATAGCCTATAGCAAGGTATAAATAGGAATAATCTATTGTGTAAAGAATAAAGGTTGAAGGAATTTACCTTCCCTTTTCTGTTGATCCAGTTCTGCTTTTTTACCCACTGTAGATTTTAAAGATGTACTGCACATTTCACTCTGCCTTATCATTCAAATGGCTTGTTTTCACGTCGCTTTCTCTATCCTGTGAAGATTTTGTGTTTCCTATATGTTAAATTTGATAGTTTTCCATTTTAAACTATTTTTAGAAGGAGAAACAGTGAAAAATAAGTTTTAATTTCTTAACCAAAAATCCTTTCCCCCCTCCTGACATGGTGGTCTCTTACCATAGTGAATAATTGTGAATAATCTGTGATTTTAATGAGTAGTGATTAGACAAGAAGCCCTTCTTCATGTAATAACTACTCCATGATAAATTAGAAAATGTATATGAGTTCTTTATTCCCATTTAAAGAGGG
Source organism: Gopherus evgoodei (assembly GCF_007399415.2). NCBI lineage: Eukaryota > Metazoa > Chordata > Testudines > Testudinidae > Gopherus > Gopherus evgoodei. The sequence goes on from NC_044333.1 coordinate 22,175,016, forward strand.
AGAAAAAACATCAGTGTAAATTCTTGTTATGACAAATGTAAGAGATAATCTTTTAAAGTGCATTTAATTTACTGTAATAGTCAGAGCCTCTTTATCGATGCCTAAGAGTACAGAAAAAATGAATACAGAATAATTCAAAGCAAATAAATAGCATGATTAAATTCAGCATGGCACTTACTTACAGACACAATCATATTATCCTTACATAAGAGTTAAAATAATAATAATGGAAATACCATTTCTGATTCCAGAATAAGACTCCTATGTAGACATGAATAACTAATGGGAGTTGTTAAAGGCTGTTAACCTACCTTCTTGAGTCTCGATACTAAATAAGGCAATTCCAGACTCAACGAAAGAAATTCTGTTGATTTGAAAAGTTTAAACAAAATAATTATTCTATCAACTGCAGTAGGGAGCTAAGTATCAAACACCTGCACATTTCCAATGAGTTCTCTTTTGAAAACCAGAAGCAGCTGGGTGGAGGAGAGGCCATTTTATCAGTAACCAATAGGTTTCTGTGCTCCACTGACCTTGAAGTCAATACCAGTGCCAGGGGCTCACTGTCTGCTGTTTCTTCTTGCATTATTGGTTTGAGAAACATAAAAATGTCACAGATTTACTATAAATCACAATTCAGTTGGGTTTTGTTGTCATGGTGCATTTTTTTACTTTAGCAAAGGCTGGTCTTATTCATTTGCAATTTCTGGCAAAGTGTACAGTAGTTTCATTGCATATCCACAGAGTTTAAATATCTTCCTTTAAATTAAGGGTCATCACATTTTCATGTATGTGTAGATTGCTGCTAATTCCTGGTGAATAGCAACTGAAGTCCTGAGCACACTCTCACTGCTGCATCTGGAACACAATATGGACAAAAAGAGAGAGGCAGAGTTATTTTCCCACACCTCTGCTCCTGCTTCTTTTTAATCATGTGGAGTCAGTAAGAGAGAGATTCAGTTGTCTAGACTCTTCTATACAAGGTTGTTTACTGTGTCAAATTTGTTGGTTTTTTTTGTTTAATAATCACAAAAACAATACCTAGCTTTTATATAACACTTTTCATCTGTAGCTCTCAAAGCACTTTACTATATTTCCATGCACCTACATTTTCATTTAGGTTGGGACCTTTAGAGAATAATCATCTTATCTATCTGTTCAGAAAGCATAACTAGGTATCAGTGTGGGTCAGAAAAGTGGCTTGAAAAATCCATACACTTAGTCTGATTTTTGTTAAGTAGTGACTTCAAGAGCCAAGGAAAACAAGCAGAATTTAGGTGCACAAATATTCTTTTATCAGCTTCTTGCCTGAAGCCCTGGCAAACAGGTTTCCAGTTTTGTGGATGCTGGCATAGGAACTCAAAGCGAGATATAACCTTAGGTTATGTTTGTTTTTTTTTTCATGTTAGAGTAACCTGCCACCCATTCACATGCCTATACATGTATTGTGGTGTATATTTATTTTCCTAATCAGGTTTGTTTATCTTTCTTTATTTTCCCCCCAAAACCCTTAATAATTTTTCATGATGGCACCTGTATCTTGTCCTGGCTCTTCTTTCCAAACTCCCTACAGATAACTGAAGGTACTTTTTAGATGCTAGAATAGTTAAACCTTGTAATTTCAGAAGAAATGTTTACTTGTTTTCTTGCCATTCCTGGTAGAAATGTAGCTTTTCAAGATCACAGATTGTTCAGCTGGCTTTTTTTGATGGCAGAAGTGTCATAAGTTTTTGATAGGCATATATTTTTATAATAATGATTTCCAGGGCATTTTTTCTCCCCCTGTCCCCAGTGTTAGGGCTGAATCCAGGTCCCTTTGAAGTTAACAGATTCCAGGGCCAAAAGGGACCATTATACAGGAGGTCATCTAGGCTGACCTCCTGTATAACACAGGCCACAGAAGTTCCCCAAAATAATTCCTAGAGGAGACCTTTTAGAAAAATATACAATCTTAATTAAAAATTGTCAGTGATGAAGAATCCATCATGGCCATTAATAAATTGTTCCAAGGTTAATTACTCTCACCATTAAAAAAGCATGCCTTATTTCCATTCTGAACATGTGTAGCTTCAATTTCTTGCTATACCTTTCTCTGCTAGATTGAAGAGCCCATTCTTAAATATTTGTTCCCCATGTAGATACTTACAGACTGTTATCAAGTCATCCCTTAACCTTCTCTTTAAACTAAATACATTGAGCTCCCTGAGTCCATCACTATGAGGCATGTTTTCTAATCCTCTAATCACTCTTGTGGCTCTTCTCTGAACCCTCTCCAATTTATCAACTTTCCTCTTGAATTGAGGGTACCAGAACTGCACAGCGTATTCCTGTAACAGTCACACAGGTGCCAAATAGAGAGGTGATATACCCTCTCTACTTCTACTCCAGATTCCCCTGTTTATTCATCCCAGACTCACATTAGCTCTTTTAGTCAGAACATCACACTGGGAACTCATGTTCCGCTGATTATCCACCCAAATCTTTTTTAGAGTCATTGCTTCACAGGATAGAGTCCCTCACTGTGAACATACGGCCTATATTCTTTGTTCCTAGATGTATACATTTCCATTTAACCTATTAAAATACAGATTGTTTGCTTGCACCCAGGTTACCAAGTGATCCAGATCGCTTTGAATCAGTGACCTGTCATCTTCATTATTTATCACTCCCCCAAATATTGAGTCATCTGAAAATTTTATCAGTGATGATTTTATGTTTTCTTCCAAGTCACTGACAAAAATGTTAAATAGCAATACCCAACCCCTGAGGGACCTACTGAAAACGCACCTGTTTGATGATAAGTCCCCATTTACAATTACATTTTGATACCTATCAGTTAGCCAATTTTTAATCCACTTAATGTATGCCATGTTAATTTTATATTTTATGTTTTTAATCAAAATGTTGTGCGATACCAAGTCAAATGCCTTACAAAAGTCTAAGTATATTACATCAACACTATTATCTTTATCAATCAAACTTGTTATCTCAGAAAAAAAATCAAATTACTTTGATATTGTGACATTCCTCAGGGTACAAGCTGGACTGCTTAATAGCTGTATCCTCAGTTCTCCAACCTGGGATGCTTTTTTTTAACCCTACTTTACTGGTGAACAGCCTGACCAAGTAACTTTCTCCCTGCTGCACCAAATTGAGTGTTTCTAGCTAGCCACTCATGAATTACACTGCAGAAGAACACCAGCAGATACTCTAGTCCCAGACTTTCCCCCAGAAATGTGCATCTTATATTGCTAAGCACGTCACTGAACAATGCAAGCTCATATAAAGTCCGTCATTTCATCAATGGAAAATTATGTACACTAGCTTTGTTATCCCTAATGGAGTTTCCCACACACAAACACTGGTTAGATAAAACAGTAAAACAAGTTTATCAACTGCAGAAAGAAAAGCAAGGCTACAAGTAATGATGCATAAAGGTAAGGACTGGTCACAAAATTTTTTTTAGAAAAACCCACAAGCTGAATACCTAACTTAATAAGCTAAGTGAACATAAAAGCAAAAAGTTTCTTTCGCCATAAGCTTACAGCAGTCTGTACTGGCTTACTTCAGCCAGGACTCCCTCCCCCCCGCCCCAGTTCAGTTCTTTAAGAGTTGTTGATTTCATTAGCAGAAATGGAAGAGGAAAGTGAGATCAAGTGTTTTTTCTCCCCTCCTTATATTAATTTTCTTGTGCTAGATACATCCTTTCTGAATCATGGTGACAAACAGTCTTTTGTGGATGTGAAGTTTGAACTGTCCTTGTGATGAAATGCAAATTCCTTGTTCATGCCTTTTTCCCTGACAGATAATGGCCGCTTAAGCAGGTTGTAGTCCATTAACACCTGGTTGGGATACCAATGTGTCTTTGTCTTTGAAAACTGGTTTGGGCCTGCTTTTCTAAGTCTGGAACATATTACAGCAATTTATACAGTAGAAAATTATAACCTTACATACAGTGCTGATACACATATTTTACCAGGACAATAATGTTCAGCACATTGAGTTTTCCACTGATACCTCACAAGGCATACTTTGTACAAAATGTATCGTAGTCTTGTGAAAGTGGTGAAAATGGGGTATAGTCTGTCACAGACTGTAAACCGGTATTGAGCTGCATTAATTTCATTACCCTCCTTTAGTTCTTTATTAATAGAGACCAACATCAGCTGCTCCATTATCTTGCCTGGGATCAATGTCAGGCTGACAGGCCTATAGTTACCTAGGTCATCCCATCTACCTTTTTTAAAAATTGGCATATTAGCTTTCATCCAGTCTTCTAAACTTCTCCAAGGCTTGTTGAAAATCAACATTAATGTCTTCTCAGCCAGCTCTTTTAAAACTCTTGGGTGAAAGTTATCTGGATCTGCAGATTTAAAAATCTAAACTTCAGTAGCTTCTCTTTAGCATCCTCCAGAGATACTAATGGAATGGAAAGAGTGTTCATCATCACCATGAGAGACTATATCATCAAATCCCTCCCCCACCCAAATACAGAACAGACATATTTATTGAACACTTCTGCCTTTTCTGCATTATTATTTATAATTCTACCATTTCCTTCTAATAACAGACCAATACCATTGTAAAGATGCTTTTTGTTCCTAATATATCTTAAAAATTTCTTCTTATTGTACTTAACTCTGCTGGCCATAGAGGTCTTCTTGTGTTCCTTGGCTTTCTTTATCAGTTTTCTACAATTCCTAACTTCTGATTTATATTTCTAGCTATCAGCTTGCCCTTTCTCCCATCTAAGCCAGGTTGTTTTTTAACCAGTATGGCCTTCTTCCTCTGGACACTTTTGGGGCATCTAGGAAGTTGTTTTTAAATGATTCCAAGTATCATTCCAATTTTTCTGGTTAATTCTTCCCTCACAGCTGATTTGGCTCATAACTGTTTGAAAATGGCCCTATTAAAGCACCAACTATATACAATATTGATCTGGACTTTATTCTGCTTCCACATTATAAATGTGATCAAGTGATAATTGCTTGTACCTAAGCTGCCATTAATTTTTAGTTCTGTGATCAGTTCCTTTTTATTTGTTAGGACAAAGTCTAATAAAAACCTCCCCTATGTTGGCTGCAACATGTTTTGAGTTAGGAAATTGTTATCTATAATGTTTATAAATTCCAAGGATGTTTTAGTACTGGCAGTATTAGAACTCCTGCATATGTCATTAAAATTGAAGTCGCCCATCATCACACACTCCCCCCTACACATTGTAGATTGGTGTTTAAGTAAGCAGTCATCCTGTTCCCTAGTGTGATTTGGTAGTCTGTAGCAGACATCAGCTAGTATCCCATCTTGAATTATATCTGTTAGACTATTGATCCGTAAGAATTCAAGATCATTTTCTTCCAAGTTACCAGTGACTTGAAAACACGTAATTCCACAGAGTGCCACTGCCCTTCCCCTTTTGACCACTTGAACCTTTCTAAATAGGTTATAACCACTGACTTTAACATTCCAGTCATGGGACTCATCCCACTAGGTTTCAGTAAGATCGATTAGATTGAATTTTTGCTTATAAATGAGTAATTCAAATTCCTCTTGTTTGTTACCTAAGTTTCTAGCATTGGTGTATAGGCAATTCAGGAACTTTTTCTCTATGTCCTTTGGTTTCTTAACTATTGTCCACATCTCTATTTTATGCTGAATGCTCACATTTTTCCTATTTTCCCTGTCCTCTTTTGCATTAGTTTAACCCCCTCTAGACTACACTAGCCAACTTGTCCCTCAGGGGACTGGTTCCCCTTCTACTGAGGTGAAGGCCATTCAAACTATAGAGCCCCCTCTTCCCGTAGAAGGTGGACCAGTGTTCCACAAAACCAAAACTTTACACCACTTACTAGCCAGTAATTCACTTCCAGAATCTTCTGCCTTCTTTCTTCCTTTGCTCATGGGACAGAAAGGATCTCAGAGAAGATTGCTTGGACATTCTACTTCAGCATGCTTCTGAGTTCCCTGAAATCATCTACTAGCTGTGAGATATTCCACGACACATTGTCATTAATGCTGGTGTGAACCATCACCAGTGGATCCTGGCCCATCAACTTCAGAAGCCTATCCAATCTTAGCGTGACATTTTGTGTCGTGGCTCTGGTAGTATGATGTCCTGTTGTTCACCTGTCCCTTGCAGAATGGAGACACTCATGGAGTCTTTGGATTGACCACTTATTTATAAGGTTGCACTGTTCTAGGATGAAATACTTTCCATTCCTCTTGCTGGCAAAACTCCCCTCGATTTGACTGGAAATTTGACACATACAGAACTATTAGTTTGGGCCACAAGAGTCAAAGTTCTGTTCTTAGATGTATGTGCCAGACATCCACTGACATCAGTGAAACATGCACATCTAAGGATGCAGTCTCATTGAGCTTGACAAAGTGAAATTAGATATAGATCTACTAAATAGTTAGCTAGTTAGTTAGTTTTTCTTATCCAAGATGTATTCGTTGTATTCTGAGCCAAATGTATCCTGAGTTCTTCGACTTTGATATTAATTAACTGAGCAGGTGGATTGAGAGGACCAAGACTGTGTGTGTGGTGACAGGATGGGAATGGAGTGAGCTCCTAACGTAACCACATTGATTATGAATATTTGAATGACAATTTATAAAGGCCGCCAATACACAGGAGGGATTTTAATATCAACGGTGCATTTGTTCAGAAATAACTAGAACTGGTGTACAAATCCTTCTGTTCTGATTGGCCTATTAATGGCACCCAGTCAGTTAGGGTTCAAATATTTGAGTAATTAACAGCCATTGAGAAAATAACTGTATAGTTGTCCGGTAGTAACCTGTGCATTTCCATTGTATAGATGACAGTCAAGAGTCCCAAGGAATTGTAAATTTAAAACTTTCTGTGTTTTTCTTAATTCTAATTTGGGATTCATTCCTATAACTAACCTCTCAAAAAATTTAGGCCTAAATGTTCCACTGAAACAACAAACCCAGACTTTGCAAGATCAAAAAAACCCAAAGAATAATGCTATTTAGTATGAAATGCACAACAACCTACAAACTACTACTGTTGGAAAAAAAACTATGAAAAAATATTAAAAAAAAAAAATTGCCAAATTAAGTATATCTTTGAAGAACTGGAAGTTAGGTCCCAGATCTTTATAGGTATTTAGGCATTGCCCCAGCATCAGGGAACCCAGAACCCTATCTCCTCAACTGCATCCAGTATGAACACTATGTCTATTAAATTATATATGCATATGCAGTATGTTAGGATTATGCAATGTATAAAGAATGTACCGTATGTCATACAAAACAAGACTGAACAAGGTACATGAACAAATATTGTACAGCGTATGGTGATTTAAATATTATCTTTAATCTATAAATAGGATCTGAAATATCTGATTTAAAATAAGGAAAGAAGCTTAACATAATAGCAATTTAGGGGAAATTGTGTGTCATTAAAAGTGTTTTATGTCTGAGGCAAAATACCATTCCAATACCTAGTTTTAATATGTACTTCACAAAATAAGTCATCTAATATTTCGATGGCAGGCATAGAATTTTATGATTTTTGATTATGATTGTGGTATTGGGATTCATATTTTATAGACAGCACTAATAACATACTATGCTCCAGTAAAAAAATCTTCAGGAAATTGTAGTGGTGGTGAAATTAGGCAGAAGCTAAAATTTAGTATAATTTAAAATTTCAGGTAGATTTTACCTTTCCATTTAGAATAGCTACTGATATATTCACAGGCTGGATTGCTTTGCAATAGATATCTAAAATAGAATACAGTAAACTGCCTTATTTCCGGTTGTGATTACAAGGTTGGCATCTGAGGAAGTGGGTATTCACCCACGAAAGCTCATGCTCCAAAACGTCTGTTAGTTTATAAGGTGCCACAGGATTCTTTGCTGCTTTTAAGGTTGGGGAATTAATTGCTTTGCTGAATGCCAAGCAATATAAGTTTATCCATAATTCTGTTTTTACTGAGATACATGCTATGCTTCTGTTGATTACTGAAGGCTGTCCAGTGCAGTTTACCATCAAAAGCCTTCTGGCCTGGGTCTTGTCAACCCAAGTGAAAGTCTGCCCTATAGGATGTCTATACTGCATGCTTCTATCGGCAGTGTGTAGAGTACAGATCTGCACAGGCCCCCAATGCACAGGCATAAACAACAGTGTAGACCATGAGGCATGGTTTAGGCAAGTAGAATAAATACATGCCAGAACGGTCTGGGTTTGTACGTGATGCTCCCAGCTAGTAAAGGCTCTGGCAGGGGGGAGATGCTGAAGCCTTTCCCTGCTGCCTCCCTTTCACCAACGTGCTCAGCTACACATCGCAGCCTGCTTTTCACTGTGGCATGTAGCTACCTGTCTACTACATGCCACTGTCAGTGGGGTGTAGCATAGACCTAGCCTATCTGGATCACTGATGTTTGGGGCTCTGTACTGCTTATCAGTGAAATTACCCAGGCTACTTAACTTCATAGAGTCCCATATATTGTGTGACTATTGATAATGCCATTGTGCCCCCAAAGAACCTAGAATAGTGGTGTTCTCTGCATGGCGAACCCCACAGCAGTGATTGGAATCCCCGAGAGTTTCCACTCATTAATTTTCCATTGTGAGGAGGGTTCTTCCACTCTAGAAGTGGGGTTCAGACCCTAAAACTAGTGGATTCCTAATCCATATGCAGAAGTATGTGTCTGGGAAGCCTCTGTTCCCTCCCAGTAGGTGTGCCCTAGCCTGAAACTAAGCTGCTAGGGATTTCTCTTCCCCACTCAATCCCACTTCCCCCAGAACTAGCTTTTCCTTAGGAAGCTGCATGTTTCAGTGCGAGAGAGTAGGAAAGTAGAATGCCTGCTCTGGCCTACTAAAGCCTTCTGAGGGCAGGGGCGGCTCTGGGGATTTTGCCGCCCTAAGCACGGCAGGCAGGCTGCCTCTGGCGGTTTGCCTGCAGAGGGCCCGCTGGTCCCTGCAGGAGGTCCACCGAAGCCGCGGGACCAGCAGACCCTCCGCAGGCAAGCCACCAGAGGTCCACTGAAGCCGTGGGACCAGAGGACCCTCCGCAGGCAAGCCACCGGAGACAGCCTGCCTGCCGCCCTCACGGTGCCGGCAGAGCGCCCCCCCACGGCTTGCCGCCCAAACATGCGCTTGGCGTGCTGGGGCCTGGAGCCGCCCCTGTCTGAGGGTTTGATGTTGGGGGAAATGATGTCATGGAGAAGGCAAGCATCTTGCTGCTCTTCCCGATCCCCTCCACTCCCCACCCCTTGAGCAGTACAGACCAATCACTACTACATCTATTTAATAAATAAGATCAGTCAGAATTGGAGCTGCTGAGCTGACTCTGAGGGGGCAGAGTTGTGTCTGAAGGAAGCAAAAATGTCTTCTCTAGTTGTTTTAGCTCATTTTGCTCACTACGGCCCAGGAAGTTCTTGATGAGCTGCTAGCAAAAGCTAATGGGGGAACAATTATTATTGGATATTATTTGTCCTGTAAGTTCTGCAGAACTAAATCAGGTAAATCCTACTAAACTGCATGTTAATTGCTCCTAACAGGAATTACAGAGGGTGGGTGGAGGACAGGCAGTATGCAGGGTAGAGTGAGGATACTCTAGGTCAGACAGGGAAAGGGGTATTGGAGGTGGCAGATCCGTGCAGAGCTGCTCTCAAAGATAAGAGAAGCTGCTGGTTCCTCTGGTGTCAGCCACTCTACCAGATCTGTCCACATTCTGACAGCAGAGCTGAGCTTCTCTCTTGCTTTGGCAAGAACTTTTACACTTTTACATTTTTAAACTTCATAGAAGTGGAGCTCTCTGTTGTCAGAACTTAAAGGTTTTGGACATCCCAGAGACCTTGAGTTCATTAGGTGTTTACTGGCTTACGCAAGAGAGAGCTCCTTGTTTAATGGGTTGGTGTGTACAATTCTAAAGAAATATAATGGATATTTACACATCTGTCTCCATAATCTAAATTAAAAAAACCATACCTAACCCCTGACAAGTTTTGTTGGGTAATGGCCAGATTAGGATGCAGAAGAAACCCTTCCCCTTCCCTCCTCTTGCATGTCTCATCAGCAGCCAGGCACAGCCGTACATACCCCATGAAGCACAAGAAACCCCAAAGGGACAGAGAGGGCTATGGTGCTGTTCCCTCCTAGACACAGGTTGTACACGCAAGGGCAGAGGAGTGATGTTTATGAGGAAGGGGTATAGCAGCGAGTGTGTTCCCTCATACTGTTGAGCTCTGGAAGAAACTCTGCCTTTAGGGCAGAATTCCTTTTGGAGCGCCCCTGGAGCAGCATATCTCAGCACCACCGCAGTGTGGGTCTAAAGTGGAATAAGTGATCCCTAAATAATCTGTGTTACTTTAATACATGTATTTACCTACTGTACCTCGATGGTCCCAAGGAGTCATTACAGTCAGTATATAGTCACGGTGCTCTTTTAAAATTCCCTAAGTGCATATTTATCTGATTGAGTTAATAACATGATCTAGCAATGTATCCGTCACACTTCCACTGCGCCTAGTTAATTCACTGGGTTCTTCCCAGTGGGTGATCTCCCTTCCTGTATGTTCTGCAATACCTGACCCATAATAAGGTGAGATAAGGACAGAGTGTTGCAAACTGTGTTCTGAATGCTGAGCTCACTATAACATGCACTTACAGGGACTCTTTTTTACGTTCTCTTTTGGTATCAGTAACAATAAAAGCAGCAGCAGCAGCAGCTTTAGAGAGTATATAAAAAGTGCACTGCCTTTCCGAAGTGGATTGATGATTACTTATAGCATTAAATAGCTCTAGAAAGTACATATAGGGAGAAATAGAAGAAGAAAGAATGGTGTTATATTATTAAATGGAAAGAATTCATACGTCTCCTTCATTCTCTTACTAATTTAAACAGTCTTGTTATTGCAGCTCTACCAGTATTCAGTAATTAAGTATGTTTTAGATTGCAATATCTTTTTTTCCTATTTTAACAAATGTATCAGTTTGCAACTCTTTGTGTGTAGGGTTCAAAGAGTCTTTGGATGTCATGGAAATGTTACATTTACTTATACCTATCTAATATACTTAACATGGGGAATACTACACTTACCATAGTAACTTTCACTACTTTGTGCAGTAAATACTAGAACTGGTCAAAAAATGAGTGGGTGGGGAGAGGAGGAGGAAAAGGAAGGTTGAGGGGAAATATTGCAAACATTTTTGCAAAAAATATGTCTTTTTTTTCTTAGTTTAAAAGCTTTACATTTTTAAAATTTTTATCAACTCCATCTAAGTACCAAGATTTTAATGGTGAGGCCTTTTAAAAGCTAGTTTCAAAGCTGATCCTTTTCTTTCACCATTGAATTATTTTCAAAATAAAAGGAATATTGGTAAGAAATTGAACTCTATTTCCTGACCCTGGACTCTGGAAATGGGTCAGAATGCCAAAGGACACTTCCTCTGTTACATGAAAGGAGTCAGTGTATCCATCAACTCTAGTGGCTACTGTTAAACTCTTTGGGTGCCTCATTTTTAGAGAGGGGCTCCTGTGTGTGTAGACACAAAATCATGCCCCCATGTCTTTGACCTACAGTGCATTGTGGGGAAAATTTAGTAGTTACAACACGAGTCAGATATCTACCTTAATAATATTTGTAAGTGGAAGTTTTTACAGGTGCAAAATCACATCTATAGAAGGAGAGATCAGATTGCAGTCCAAATGATGCAGCTATAACCCCCAAATTAAACTTTTAAGAGAGTCAGGTGAGGGCATAATTTGAAACTGATTGCTACATCAAAGGTCCCCAGAGCAGGAATAAAATTGTGCCTTTATCAATCTCTGTTGGCTTTAAGCTGAGGAATAATATTTTCTTTGAACTTTGACCTAACCAAAAAAGGTTGTGCTGCTATTGTTAACATACTATAGCCAAATGTAAATGTAACCAGAGATTCAAAATTAGGTGTTTGCAAAGCAGTATCGTAGTCATCTTTTACAATGGCAGAGAATAAGCTTTGGGTACGTCAGAATGGGCAGCCTTTGTCCTCAATAAGTCAGAAGTCTGTTTTGAATGTGTACATACATCTGTGATCACAAAAGTCTGAGGGCTGGGAACGTGAATTATTCCGTTTGCGAGTCAGATTTGATGCAAGGCAGACATGGTGTATTTCCTTACATTGTTCTACCCTTCAACTCTGACTTAGAAGGGTGATTTTATTGAGCTTTCAGGGCCATATTTTTGAAACTGTTCAACAGCCAACAGCTTCTATTGGGGAAAATCCTTTAAAAAACAGAATAATAAAAACATGCTTTTCTGTCTTTAACTATATAATAATTCATGTTGTATGCTATACATTTCAATTAGCAAAACATACTTAAATGCATTTCAATTAATTGGCCATTACTTTTTTGACTGTCAATGAACCACATAGGGATAAGATTTAAAAAAAAAATAAAAATCCCACAGAAAATATATATCAAGCCTTCATTTTAGGGCTAAAATCCTTGGAAGAAATCTGCTAGAATTACACCTTCTCTGGCAAATAGCAGCAATTAGGATAGATGCCCTCCTCTAACTCTGAGCCATGCAGCTTGGGTGACAAATATGTCAAATTAATACATCACCAGGTATGAAAGCGCAGTTAGAATTTGACTGAGGTACTTCCAGCCTGAGAAAGGGAACGATTTATCAATGCAAACTTAATAACATCTATTTGAATCTAACTAAAAATCAATATTTCATTACCAAATTGTTAGTGAGAATGAAGAAAAATTGCGGAAGTCGGGCAGTTTGGTGGAAGAGAAGCATCAGGAGTTCAATGTGAAGACGGAATGATTCATGAGGCCAACCCAGTGGAAGGGTGAAGGAGGACGAATGCAAAAAACTTGGAGGGCCCTCTCTCTTGTGACCTTGGCAGTCACAGAGAAAAAAAATACAAGAAAATGAAAGTGACTGTCAACTCCCAACAGGGATGGATCACACCATAAATCAAGCATAGCCCTGAGAGACAATAGAGGCTTAAGGCGGGGGATTTATTGTCAAGATGGAAACAGTTGGTTAATTTAACTCTTTGAACCTTGGATGCCTTTTATTTGTACTTTAGGGGAGTTCATAAAACATATGGGAATCTTTTCTCTTTGAAACAGTTTACATAAAAATATGTCAAGAGCCGATAAATGGTGAAAGATTACTTTCCATTGGCTAAGATTTAAAGTACAGGATCAATAAGCATTTCCATGAGACTTGGAAAAGAGAAAAAACAAGAGAATGAGGCTTCCCTGACACAAAACTAAATCAGTTGGTAGGGAGGCCTAATCCATGAGAGGTGTGGTTGTGTGTTTTTTTGTTTTTTTTGGTTGTTTTTTTTTGTTGTTTTTGTTTTTTGTGATTTGCAGATAAAAGCATAGATTTAAGGACATTAATATGTCTATTACTGAGATAATGTATTGATCTTAACAGGAAGCCAGAACCACTTTTTAAAACTATGCTACAAGTAAAACCTATTGTGTTTTTTAATCTATATGTTGGTTAGATTTTTAAATATGTTCTCTGACAACATTTTTCAGGATAAGAAAAATGACAAATATACAGGAATTTGTAACTGCCCTTTAATAATGGCTTAAGGAGAATCAGAGATGATGTGAACATTACATCTGTCAACAGTAAATTAAAACATAGTCTATGAACATTTTATTTGCTGAACTGTGACACACAGCACCACTTCTATTTTCCCATCAGACCTCTCTTTCTGTCCTGATTGAATCTTTCTTCTATTGATGGTTAAGATGGTCTCCTTAGTGGGCCAGTTTCAGAGGCCAGTCTTTCATTTTCATCTGGAATGGATTGAAAATGAAGTATCTGGATTTCCAAACAGACATCTTAATGGATGCATCACTCCATCCCATTTGGCGAAAAGCAAGCCCTCCATATCAGCACATCTACAAGATGCTCTGTGAAGCACAGTTCGGGTACATATTGGTGGAAATGTGTGAATTAGATCCATTTGCTTTTTTTCTGTGAATTGAAGAGTGATAGAATCAACATGACATTTTGTTTATTATTTAGACATATTACAGAATATTCTGAGTATGTTACTCAGGCTCTTTAAGGCAAGAGCTTATTATGGTGTTAGCTGGTTCACTTAGGCCAATCTCTGTGGATCAGAGCTCTGCAGCTGGAGACTTATTTTCAAAGGAGCTCAGCACATTGGGCTGTCTGGCCCTCATTATCACAGTGGGAGCTGCTGGGTTCTGTGCACTCTTGAATATCTGGTCCAGTTTGCATTGTGAAGATGTAGGCTGGGAATAAACTAGCCCCAAGGGTCCTTCAAAATGACTGCAGGACTGTTGGTGTGCTGAACTGCAGTGCCACCATGGGAAGATGATACTTCCAGGAATGGGAGTCACATTCACCAGGCAATCAGCGATTCTCACACTGCAAGAGCATTTTCACAAGTAACATTGCATTTTATTACTGAGTAAAGGGCTTGGTTGGTTAGTTGGGTACTTTTTTTTTTTTTAGGAGTGAGGCTGGAGAAGGAGGGTCACAAATATGACAGCAAAGTGAGGGTCACAAATACATGCCATCCAGGCGATTCAGAAAATGGATAAAATACCAGAGGCAAAATACTTGTTGGCCTCTGCATGTTCAGTAATACCCATATTTTTTCCTATATATAGGATTCATACCAAGACTTCACATGAAAATTTGCAGGTCTAATCAAGGTCAGAAGAACATTTTTTTAAGAAAAACTAGAACAGGAAAAGGCCATCAGGACCAATGTTTCTCTTCCTTTTTGCCTCCTGTCTTAATGCTGGAACTTAGCTCTAATTGCCATTTATTTTTTATTGCTCTCACTGTGTTTCACATATAATGTTTATATAAATGGGGTGAGGGGGGAGTGAAGAAACACCAGGAAATGGAATGCAATTGGAGTATGTGAGATATGACTTTTTTCTTCTTTATCACCGTTTTCTAGCAGTACTTACTGCATGGATATTAATTTATTGTTGAGAGTGCTGCAGAAGTGTGGTCCCTTGTATTCTGTTGAAGATTTGATGTACATTCCAGATGGCCACCATGTGGTCAACCCAGCCACAGGCAAATAGAATATTTCTTTGTGTCTAGATCTGATTTCTTTGCCAAATCCATATATGTCTAATCTTTGCCCATAAGCCTGCATTCATTCACTGTCATGTTCTTTTTCGGAGACATATGTAACAGCTCCACAACATTCAGACCTCGCACATAGGCAATGATGATGACTGCAAACATGTAAATTCTGTTTACATGTAAGACTCTGCTGAATGCAAATAATAATTATCCAAGTCACAAAAAATGTCTTTCTGGCCTTCTTAGCAGAACAACAATTCCTCGCTGAAGAAAGAAGGTTTTAAAGTCTGTATAAGATGGATTTCAGTGCACTGATACCATGCTGCTTTAAGAACTAAATGCTTGGATTTTGTGTATGAGGAACTGCGAAACATTGCTCATGAAAGTCCACTGAGCAAAGACCTTGTAGTATCCCTGCTTTGGTGCAAGGTTTTAATGCATATGGATGGGGGACTGTCTCTGAATATCACAAACCTTCTCCCCACCTCCAAAAAGGCAAATTTCAGATCACCCAAATTTTACATACCAAAGTACAATAGTAGAAACAACAACATGAAAATCTTCTGAATCATGATATTATTAAAGGATTTTAAAAAGCTGCCATGCAGTCACATTTACATTTCCTAATAATTTCCTACTTTTCTTTCAAAGCACCTCTCATCTTAATAATATGAACTGTAAAAATCGTTCGATTTCTGCAATGTGTTAAGAAAATAAGGGGAGGGGAGAATTAAGAAGGCGTTATGTTTTATTATTCTGTTCATAAAGCACTACAGAACTATAACTGCAGCACAGAAAAGAAACAGACACTGTAGTACTGTCTGAGGTATTCTGTGCCATAAACTCTCATAATAGAAACAGATGGTAAAAACGCCTTGCAAGTAAAGAAACTACTGTACATGCAGCTCTACCCTAATGTATGAAGAGATTCAGGCCTGACACATAAAGGAATACATTTGGAGTTATGCCAGTGCTACTCTATAATTTAGCAGTTGGTATTAGAGATAAGAGAACCCACAACATTGAGTTTAGAACACCTTAGAACTTCTCTGAAGCAGAATCTTTTGGAACATCTTAAAGGGGAGTTATTTTTGGCTACTCGATAGGCAAAACAATCATTTTGAGGGGAACTTCCCCTAAACTCTGTATAAACAGAGCATATTGGAAAGTTCTAAAATGTTTGTGAAGCTAAATAGAGCTTGTCCAGATTTCCTTGTCTCTATTAGGTATTAATCTAAATATCTAATGTGACCTAAGGAGAGCTGTGTGGCAAAAATCACACCTATAATGAAACTGACAAAGATATTGTATTCATTTTTGGAGCCTAGCTAAAGAAATGTCACTTACTTCACATGGCATTGTTTCACTAGTTTTGCCATGAGTGAAAGGAAATATAATGTGTGCATTGCACTGGAGGGGGAGCTGAAGGTCAGGAGTGAAATATAGCTTTCTGCAGCACTTGGTCTCAGTCTGAATGTTACCTACATTATCATCAGAGCTCACTGTCATAATGGGAAGACCTTGTCACAGGAGGGAGGTCACCTAGAAGCCGGATGAAAAATTGGGGAAAAAATACTAAATAAGATAGACTAAAAAGAAGCAAGCCTTGTATATCTGTACTCCCAAACTTCTTTTGTGTGTTTGAGAACCATAAATTATCAGCAAGAGACATTCTTGTCCTTTAAAAACTATGAAATTCCAGTGATGTCATGGGCTTTAGGTGCTGCTCTTCTAACTTTTTTGTAAATTTGTTATTGGTGTCTTTCCACCACTGTGTCTGCCTTTGGCCCTATGTCTCCTTGATGGCTGGGATTTATAAACTCCAATTCTATTTCAATACAGCAGCTTCACCTCCCTCCCCTGATATTTGGGGCAGGGGAGGGAGGTGAATATCAGATTGTTTTAATTAGAAAACAGACCATGACAAATAAACTTTGATCTGTGTCCCTGGGACCTTTCATCTAAGGATTTCAAAGAGCTTTACAAACAATCATGAGTTCATGTTGAATGTGTAGCCAAAGACAAAAAAGAAACAAACATTCCCTTGTCCTTTCCCTGGCTGCCTCACAAGCCAGTCAAACCTTGTGATCCCCTGGGTGTAAATGTAGATCTAAATTTTGTGGGAGAGAAGCCTTGTACTTTATAAAACTAGGTACAGAGCTCAGGTAAGTGTAACTCTTCTCTGTGAGAACCAGATTGCCATTAGCATTATGGCTGCCTCCTCTAGTTAGGTAGCTCAGCCTGTCTGTCCATAACGTTAATAGATGTTTATACTGGTATCTAAGGGCCAGATTTATGAAGGTATTTGGGACTTAGGCATCTAAGTAACTTTAAAAAACCGGCCCTAAGTGCTTGGAGACTCAAATTGGGATCATGTGACTCTTATCTGGGGACCTCTCCTTTGAGTTTCATAATGGACTCCCTAGCACACAGTTTTAAAAAAACTCACAGTCAGAGACTGCAAAAGATTTTGCTGCTTCTTTCACTGAAATATTATATGGCTCAAACTACCTCTCTTTCACTTGAAATACATTTAGTTTCATTTCTGCTTAAGAACTCACAGTCAGCCATGTTGTGTGTGGTTTCAGGTTTCCTAATGAAAAGTTTGAATAACTCTAAATTTAAGTTACTTTGTATTTTCCAAGTATCAGATGTTGCTGTTTCACAAGCAAGTGTTAATAGGCAGCAGTGCAAAACATAAGTAGCAGCTACTTTGGTGCTACCTTTAGGAGTGATCTGATGGTGATCTCAAATGAAGGAGTGAAAGTAAGGAAAAGGAGGTAAATACTTTAAAACTTTTTTTACTGGAATCTATAATTTCTTTTTTATATTCGTGTAGTTATATTTGAAAACAGCCTTTTATCTCTGTGGTTCCTTCAAAATTTTGTGTCAGTTTGCTAGGGTTTTTTTCAAGTGAAGTTTTGGCCATGTAACTGTACTAGAAATAGCAGTGGTAGAAGCATATTTTCAGTTTTTTTATGTCCATTCTGAAAGGCAACATGAAACTTAGGAAAATTGCCCTGTTTGTTGTGTACTTAATCTTTCGCGTGTATCACTGTGGCACTTTAAAGTCTGGGCTTTTCCTAACCTAAGACTGAAGAATATGAAAACGTTGATATGACATTTTGGTGAATTTACCTGTCCCTATTCCTCCCGGGGTGAGGAGCTTGTGTTGGTTACCCATGACCACTCTGAGTATTTCAGTTGTTGGAGAACAGAGATACAAGATCATGCTAACTGTGCATGCACACACATGCCACCATGATGCAGAATGAACGATATACTGGGGACTCTTGCATGGAAATATGTGAGGAGGTTACAGTATAGGGTACTTTGTTCCTAGCAGGGACAGTTTTCTGTGGCTAGTTTATTTCTCAAGCCATGGTAGTTTATGGTTTCTTGCAGTGATTCAAAGAGGCCACAGCCACAAATAGTCCCATTATGTGGACAACTGCATTAAGAACTAGGATGAGAATGAACAAACTTCACTTCACTTGTAATGCAAAGTGGATGTGATTTGTTGATTCCTGGAATAAGCCTAAATTAAAGGTTTCCATTTAACAATAAAAGCTACTACTGTTGATCTTTGTTATGAATATGATTTATGCAAGTGGCATCTTGATTACGGTATGTGAGTGCATGCTGTCATTTAGAAGGTCTATATCTAAATGTTATATAAAAATGATTTGATATACATAGCTAGGTACCAGTATAAACAGCATCTCACATAAAACATATTCTTTCATCTTGGTTTTGTCACTGCTTTTTATAGTTTAAACTTCTCTACTACTATATCTCTCTTTTATGAAGAACTTACACAAAAAATGTTTGAAAGTTCCCACGTATTTATTTTACTGCATGTAGCACATTGGTCATTTTTAACTGTATTGTGAAGGCTTCATAAACTGCAAAATATAACATTTCATTATATGTTTACAGGTAATTATTTTAGAAATACTGTTTAAATGCAAGTTATCTTTATAGCTTATCTGACTGAAAAGAACTAAGCAAAACCTAAAAATCATAAACCCTTCCAAACATTATATTTTATGCAGTCCAAAATGTGACACATGGGGTCTTTAATAATTCACTGCTTGTTAACATTAAACAACTGTTAACATGCTCAAATAATTAGTTATGCTTGCTTGACATGTTTGCATCTTTAATAATTGATGCATTTATCTTAATTACTAACAGTATTATGGTCATAATATGCATCTTTTTTCTATCTTAAAATTTTAACAAAAACTGACTTTTTGCCAAAAATGATTATCCTCCAAGTTTTAATCACTTGTTGTAATTAAATTGCAAGCTGCAGTATTTTATTAAAAATATCTTTTACTAAAATATTTAATGGAAAAGAGCTGATTTGTTGTTTATGCATCACAGTTAGTAAATATTGCATAAGTTTCATATTATTCATTCAGAGTGGATATATAAAAACATAACATTCTTAGTATCAGTGAGTTTCAAAGCTGCTAAAGTAGTCTTTGTTTCTCCCCCAAATGATTTGGAGAAGTAAATCAGTAAAGTATGATAAAACAAACAAAAAATTCATTGTGATTGTATATAGGTTGCACATAATATTAGGAACCCAAGATCTGACGCTGGTGTGGTTGTGTGTGTAATGGAGCCTTGAATGGCGTCTATTTGACATGAAATGAAGATGAGCCTTAAAAATTATTTCATTCGTCAGTATTCATCCCAGTCAACATTTTTCTTGCATACTACTAATAACAATAATTGTGGTAGAGCTTTGTCTGTCGTCAATTATTTATTAAAATCTTGGTAGAGGATGAGTGAGGCTAAATTTATAATGTTAGCCAATTTTACAAGGAGGCAACATTTTTGTGATAGGTCCTTCACATTCTTAAGATGGCCTATTTCAGATGAGTTTCACCATCCTGCAGCTGTGGAGACCACTACTGATATCTATACATCATTGGCGCTTATGGAATTCTTTATTGGATATTCCATCCCACCTCTTTCCCAGTGGCTAAGTCTAGGCAGTAACAAACTCATTGGGAATGGTGATGTGCTTCCTTAGTTTTCCTCCCCAGCTCTGAATGGGAAGGATGTTTGAAAGGGTCAAAGCACATTATTGGCAGTACCATTCTGGAGGGCCATCAGAGAGACAAAGAAAAGGGTCCATTGACCCAAATAATGACATGATAGAGCCTCCATGTTGCAGCACAAGAGGGAGAACAGTGGAAGGGAAACCATAATAATGACTGAATTCCCCTGCAAGACCTTA
The DNA here is from genome assembly GCF_007399415.2 of Gopherus evgoodei. NCBI lineage: Eukaryota > Metazoa > Chordata > Testudines > Testudinidae > Gopherus > Gopherus evgoodei. The sequence goes on from NC_044333.1 coordinate 22,195,348, forward strand.
GATTCTAGAAGGTTAATAAGCTGAGTCATATCCATGGGTTGATTAGAACTCCAGGTGGCTGCTGCATTCTTCTCAGTTAGAAGTGTGTGGGTAGTGACAAAACATGATACAGTGTTGTCTGGTGTGTGTGGAATTAGGTACGGGTATTTCACAAGCGCTAAATGGAGTTAGAATGAGGATTATAACTGGAACCAGGAGTAGTCATTGCATCCACTACACCCAGAAGTTTGAATTGTGTTTAATTAGTCTGGACACTGCAGAATTACAGCTCTTGAGAAGTGCGAGAGAAGAGTCTTCAGTTCTAATGTTTTTGGAAGTCTGGTATAGAATGTTGCTTGTTTTTCTCAACATTTTGGCCTTCTTACTCATTTTATTGGGGAAGAACGAGTAGATTCTTCATGATTCTTGAGCACGCATCATTTAAACAAACTGTCCAAACATAAAACAGTCCTGAGAATTGCTGTCAGTCACCTAGCTCCTCAAGCTGCTCCTCAGTTAATCTGGTCCTAGTGCTGCAGTAACATGAGACACATTCTCTGAGTTGAAGACTCAAACATTCAGAGAGAAGTGAATTTATAGCAAAATTATTAAGTCACAACCAATATAATCCTAGGAATACCCAGCAATTGCTTAAAAACATGAAGGGAAAAAGGTTCCTGGGAAATTACAAAGATACAGGAGTAGGTTTGAAACTGCACGCAGCAACCAAATGCATGGCTACTACAAGTGAATGCACAAAAAGGTGTGAAAATAAAACAGTAGTAAATGTGATAACTGTAGTCATCCTAAAGGGCCTTTTCAGATTTGTTATATACCTGTAATTAGATATCTTCTTACTAGCTGTTGATAGACGTGTTTGAGCTGCTGAATGTTCTTACCTAACATCATGGGGAAAAATCTCATTCTACCTCTCTCTCTATTACTTATTATGAATTATTATTATTCATATCTTCTCAGTTCATTTGATGAGTGTGGCAATAAGTGTCTGTGCATCTCTGAATGCTTGAGTTGCTGCTTATTTATTTCTTTTGGAGATGGGTCAAAGCTGTACAATTCAGACCTGGATTCAAACTTCTTCAAAGTTCAAGGGTGTTTTGATCCAGTGTTTGATTCACTCCATATCTGCATTTGATATATATCTTTAATTAAAAAGTAAAATAGTCACCTGCACAATATTCTTTACCCCTTCAGCTATACCTAATCTGACCCCTAATCTGAAGCCTCTCATTATTACTGAATCAGCATCTCCTGAGTATCATGGTGCTTCAGATAAGCCATTTCTATTATGATTTTAGAGTTCAATAAGAATTTACATATCATAGGCCTATTATTTTTTTCCCCTTACATGTGTGTGTCTTCAGATTTTTTTGTGTCCAGATGGGTGCATTAGTTTCATGTTGTCACTCAGTCCAGCAAAATAAAAAACATCTTAGCAGGCTGTGGAGGACTGTGGGCTTGGATTTGCAAATTAAATGTGCCATAGACATCTTCTGGATTCTTCCTTTCTTTTTGAATGCATAAGATAACTACCATATCTGAATTCTTTGTACATGGAACAATTTACATATCCCCAAACAATAAAGAAGCAGTCTCTTTCTGAGTATAGGAGTCAGGAACAATTTGGTTTTAAGGCAAATGTAGAACTGACTCAACATAGTTTGATTCTGCAGTTGCTCTCCTGATGTCCTACAACTTTCTGCCTTAAACTCCACTGCACCTGGTGTTACCACACAGTGGTATGGAAGGTGCCTAATGGTAGAGGTATGACTCCTGGGGATGCTGGTGGGAAAACAATCTTTATTTTCTGGCTCCTCTTACATGAAATGAGTAAAAGTTACAAAAGGTTTTCCTATTATATGGCAGGGATCAGTAACCAAGGCCTCCAGGATTCAAGTACTCTAGTGGCTACTATTGCAAAGCCTTATGAGTATGGAAGCTTGAAGAAGAAACCTACAGAGAATATGGGTTTGGAATAAGAAGATGTGAAGAGCTTGCTTTTCAGACACATTCTATATAACATTCCTGCCATTAGGCCCTGATTCTGCAATTGAGAGTGTGGGCTGGGGAGGAGGGGATGCTGCACTCACACTATTGAAGTTACAGGGGCTCTGCTCAGGCACAACATGTTGTCAACTGCAGGATCAGGGCCTAGGTAGGGTATGTATGAAAATGAACAGAAAAAGAGATGCCAATACAGTTGAAATGAATATTTGCAGCCTGCCTGGTTTGTTTTCAGTCTTTTCCGAGCTATGCTAATTACAATTATGGGGCACAAATATTAGTCCACTTTGAAAAGGGTGATTGATGCCTTTGCAGTTAGACCAGTACAGGGAGGAGGAAGAGGAGGGCATCAAAATTGTTGTGTCTGGACAATACATGAACACATTTGTTGAACAGATGATCACAAACCAATTATAATAAAATATTAACTGTGAGAAAAGAACATGTAGAAATATCAGTCTAAGTTTTGTGGTTCATTTAATTGTCCAGTTTTGTTGGGTTTTTGTTCTTATTAGATCTTAGTTCTTAGGTTCTATGCTCTCTCTATATCAAATCATGACTGGCTGCAACTCAAACTTAGTTTGTATAAAAACAAAAGAAAAGCTGCCTGAATGCTGCTGTCAAGCTGATGCTAATCCATTCAGAGTGCAGTTCTTGGTCTGCATTATGCCATCCGTTTTCAAGTAGAAGTCTCCACTGTAATCAATGATTAGTTCTGCCTAAATATTAATGCCAGGATCTGGCCTCTTGTTTTTACATTAAAAACTGAGCATTCTGATTACTATTTTTAGACTAGGACATTTTTCCTCACAAATGTGTGGTGCCATGAAAGACTGGCCAGGAGAGGTAGTGGTGTGGACAGACCTGTCAATTGTTCTCTAGAATCACAGCTTCCATTTAAAAGAGGTGCTCCATCCTGTCACTGAATGAGGCAAGTCTTGTACAGAAATTAGCATGTGACCATGTCATTAAAGACAGTATCCTAATTATAGCTGGGTGACATTTTTTGGCCAAAACTTTTTTTCCAACAAAAAATGCAAATTCGGGTTGACCGAAACATTTTTGCAAATTCATATAGATTTTGGTCTAAACAAAAAGAGAAAAAAAATTATGGAAATCTCTAAATGAATTGTTTCAACATTGAACCAATGAAACATTTTGATTTTTTGGAGCTAGATTCACAAGGGGATTTAGATGTAATTTACAAAAGAGACATCCTCAGGGCACCCCCTCCATTTTATATCCAATAGCCAGGGTACTCACCTGGAATGAGGTACATCCAGATTCCTATCCCCACCCTGGGGCAAGGACTTGAACTCAAGCCTCCTCCCTCCTAGGGAAGGGGCCTAACCGCTAGGATTTTGGCTGTTGAAGCTAGGAAGTCTGCTGAAGTTATTCCACCTTGTATAAATTGCATGAAAAGTTATTGGACAAGAGAGAGAATGACTGTATAGCCTGGTAGTTAGGGCCATTGTGGGAGAGGCAGCACCCACATTCTGGTCCTGGCTCCAATTACTATTCAATTAGTTATACAAAGTGGAACAGTTTTAACAGCAGAAACGGAAAACCACCCTATTTGGGAATAGCCAGTGAGTAGGTGGTTATGGCCCTTATCTGGGAGGGGAGGACACCTAGATTCAGATCCACACTACAGAGAAGGGGTTTGAACCTGCATCTCCCACATTCTAGGTGAGTGCCTTCAAAGCTAGGCTATTGAGTATAAGGTGCCAGCTCCTCCATTGTGTGATTAAAGCCCTTTGTTTCCTTTGCTTTTATTTAAAAGGTTAAAAATGCCCAAAATGAAGTGTTTCATTTTATGTAGAATTAAATATTTTAGTTTTACACAACTAATTTTTTCTGCTTTTTTTTCATCTTGCTGAAATTCAACCCCAAAACTGAATTTTTAATTGTCAGAACTCCCAGTGAACTGAAAAAATCAGTTATTCTCTCAGCTTTAATCATAATGCAGTTGCACAGGAGTGGGAGAATTAAAATTACATAGTTTACCTATATTCTGAAGTTTATATATACACCTCTACCTCAAGAGCCAAAAAATCTTACCGCGTTATAGGTGAAACCGCGTTATGTCAAACTTGCTTTGATCCAGCTGAGTGCTCAGCCCCACCGCCCTGCAGCACTGCTTTACCTCGTTATATCTGAATTTGTGTTATATTGGGTTGTGTTATATCGAGGTAGAGGTATGTGTGTGTGTATATATATATATTTGAAGGCTATACTTTATAATCTAAATAATTTTAATGCATTTTTATGTATAATTTCCTTTTTTTTTTTTTTACATACAGTTGTAACAACTCCTCCATCATGCACCAAGAGCAGAATGTAAATCCTCCACATTGCATCACAGAATTCTATCACTTGAACTGCAAAACTATTTCCATTATTCAGCAACCTGGAGTAGGCTGTTATCCATGGGGCAGTGGAAGGGCTGCTGAGCCTAGGGAGTGTTTGGAGTGGAATTCCAGCAGCTCTCCAGTGTCGTCATCTGCTGCTGCTTTGGCAGTGGTGTAGGCCTGATAGGGTGACCACCTATCCCAAATTGGGCAGGACAGTCCCGAAATGCAGAGTTCAAGTCCCAGTCCTGGGCTGAATGACTCCAGGACAACATTTGTGCCGGATTCCCTGCGGCGCCACTCCATGCCTGCTGAGGCTTATGGGTCGTCCAGCCTCTTCCCAGTGGTAGGGATGAGGTGGGCCATGAGGCCACGCCCCTTCTCTTCCTCTTTCTCCCAAGACCTGCCCCCTGGTCAGGCCAGAAGCCAGAGACAGGCCATGATAAGAGCTACCCAGGGAGCCTGGGCCACTGTGGGAAGTCCTGGACCCACCTACTCTGGGTGGCATGCTGCGGGCAGAAGGGACACGGACCAGGGGCTGCTCTTGCGCACCCCTCCCAGGGCAGGTAGAGGATCTGGGGCTCCCCACAGCAACCCAGGCTCCCTGGGTGGCTCTTACCATGGCTTGGCTCTGGCTTCCAGCCTGGCCAGGATGTGTGGAGGGTGCAGGGTTCTTACATATGTCCCACTTTTGCCTTTTGAAAAGATCGTCGCCCTAGAACCTGGCCTTTTTGATGTTCATGTTGAGTTATTATTTTGATAGCAAAAGTTCCCTGATGCACACAAGGAAGAGAAGAGAAAAGGCAGTTTTTATCAGAAATCTCTATCTTTTATTTATATGTTTATATATTTATTTTATACCTCAAAAAATCTGAATGAATTTCATGGGACAAAGAAAAGTTACTTCTCTAGCTCCAGGGCTTTTTCCCTGCCATAAGCAACAATGGAGGTGTTAAAGATTCTCAGAAAAAGGTCAGAAAGAATCCTTTGTTATGGAAAAATAGTGGTCATTGCCAGCTCTCTTGATAATATCAGTGCTCATCAAAGAATATGAAACAGGAGAGTTTCCTGTTATGAAGATTCATGCCAGTGTTCCAAAAATGTGTGAGCATGGGGCGAATGGGGCATGAAGGACTCATGGATGGGAGAGTAAGTGTATTCATTAAGTTGTGTGGATCTTTAATAACACATGGAGGGGCTGTAAAAGGGGTTTGTTTGTTTTCACTTTCCTGAAGTGGGGCTTTGCTTTCATATTAGGAAATGAGCAATATAGTGTCCCCCTGGTAACTATATGACTTGCAAAATATATATGATTTTTACAGGATTGTCAGTAAGAACATTTTAGTGTTTATGGCACAGAATATTTCAATGGTGAGCTAAAGTTTTTCTATCTCACTCAAGGCTTTGACATTTGTAAGTCTTTGCTTGCACCAGGAGTGTCTTTAATGGCTTATATTAATTCATGGTTTCCCTTTATGCTCTTAAAATAAAATAAACAAAAAACCCTTCCTTTTAATGACATTTCCAGTTATTCAGAATTATTATTTAAAATCCTAAATTAGCATTCTGCACTTTGGTTGACAGAGCCATTACATTTTGTACTGAAAGAGTTTAGTTAATTTTAAATTATTAAACCCTATTGGCTGCATGAAGTAAGCATCTTTAAGTAAATTTCTATATTTCAGGTGTATGCTGATAGAGTACTAGTACAAACTGGATTAGGATCTGTTTGTCTTTGTGTCTTGAATTTTTATATATGGCACAGTTATTATTCTGGTTTTCACCTGCTGTCCTGGGGTAGCTGAAGCTAAATAACAGATGAACATGCTAACAGCAATATAAATAACAACCTGTCCTATGTCTGTCCCAAGGCGCACAGATGATGTTGCTTTTCAAACTAAAGACAATGAAACTGACATAAGTAGTTATGAGTATGTTTTCTGAAGGAACATGCTTTGATTTAAAAAAAAAATCAAGCTCACAATCAAGCTGTAAAGTAAAAAAAAGAAAACACAAACTTAAGTTTATTTATATAGGAAAATAATTTGTCCTGCTAATAATCCTGTTTGACTTAAATTTAAAAAGTAGTAACTAAACTTTTGTTTTAATATATTTTGTTGCAGCAGAATTGTTTCACTTTGGACTTCAAAGATATTTGCTTCCTGTCAGTGGATGGTGGTGTCATGGTTTGGGTAAGACCACTGACGCCTGCATAACTTAAGTCATCCAGTGATGGTCATTCCTTCAGGCTCCTGAACTGAGGAAATGACTTAAACTACTGTTTCTCTATCCCACAGAACAATCACTATCTTTCTTGGTACCAACAGAGTAGTTCTTTACGTAGGTGAAATCCAATGTATTATCTTAACAGTAAAGCAGAGAAAAAATTTCAAAAATTACAGTGTGTGCCTGAGATCTCATCACCCTGTGGACATAAAGGGAGATTGAAAATATTGTAAGCAGACAACATTGTCGAAATGTAATGTAACTGTTTAAATTTTCTCTTAAAATTGTAAAGTTGCACTTTTAGGGTGGTGTGGATATCTAGCAACCAGAAGCATCTAGTGCAGTTTGGTTGCTGTGATTTCAGGTGAAATTTGGTACAAACTATAGATCTGATTCTAATTTTTATTTATTTATTTATTTTACTCTGGAAACAGCCACGGTCATTTACATGCATTATCAATTTGCTCATCTACTGAAACGTGAGCTGCACAGTTTGGGATTTACAGATTTATGAAGTGAAACAATTGAGCTAATATCACCTTGGTTTAATTAAGTTTAATTCTAAATGACTTGCTAAAGCACCTGACAAACGTAACATCTTCAAGACGTTTTTTAGCAGATAGATACGGCTTTCCTGTACAGACTTGTTGACGTAGCAAGAAAATGTCTTGTTAGCATGAAAGTCCCCTTAGTGCTTTAAAAGAGAATGTCTTGTTTATATACTAATTTTTTAACTGATTGCCTGACTCTGTAATTTTCGAGGAGAAAGGAAAACTGTGGCAGTGCTGCCTATCGCACTGGCATAATTCTAGTACAGTAGTATTCTAGTACTCTAATACTGCAGTATTCTGCAGTATTCTAGTACTCTAGCACTCAAAATACCATTCTTATTAAATGCAATAGTCTTCTAAACACAGTACTCTTCAGATTTGTGCTGCACTATTAGTTACTTTCACATACATGAAGCAATAGACACATTGACTCTGACTTGCAGACCTGATCCACAGCTCACTGAAGACATTGGAATGACTCCCATCGCCATTAATGGGCTTTGAATGAGACCCTATAGGAATTTTAATCCTGCTGCTGTGATAAAATAAAAATTAGACTAATGTGAAAGGCAGCCGGCTGCCTCAAGGTGTCCACAGGGAGGGCTGTCGAACTTGGTATCTCTGAAGCACCCATGTATCCTGTGGTCACCATTTATAAAAACAAACAAACAAACAAACAAAAACAGTATTTGCTAACAATTTATAATTTGTGGTATCTGAGATCATATTTATTATCTGTTGAGCTACCATTCTTAGTAAATGGTAACCACTGAATGTGCCTAAAAAAAGTTAGAGGCTAATGAGCCAATTTCCCTCTAAAAATTATGAGTGTTGATCTTTGCAGAATGGTAGGTTACATACAGCATTTTACTAAATATGTATAAGAAGCCCTGACCAAAGAGCTTACTGTGTTACTCAGAAAAATATTACATAAGACAGCTGCTCACATTCAAGCTGGTTTGCAGACATGGTCAGTGAGGTTAAGGCAGAAAGGGTGGGCAAAAGGAGTGGATTAAAACTTTTTCATGTTGTATTTGCCTCCTGTGTGCACATACAATAAATATTAATAACCACCTATGAATATTCAATATGAGCTTAATAGTCCTTTGTGCCTGAAAGTTTGCTGCTGCTTTGGCTTTCTCTGTTAAACCTGGTGTTCAAAGGGTTATGTAGCAATTGTTGCTGAATAACGTTTACATTTATCTGCTGTAAAATAAGCTGAATGGCACCAAAGAGTGTCGTGTTCAGTTTTAAAATGCCACAAATAACAGATTTATAGATTTTTCTAAATACATTATTTTAGCTTGACAGCATTAATCATTCATGCTTCCTTCTTTCATTTTTCTACCTGCAATGGATTATTGAAACAGAAAATAACAACAGGAAAGGCTACAAGCAGTATCAAAATGTCAAGTTTGTACTTACAGTTGTATGTGCGTAGACAGGGTCAAGAGCCTCAATTATTTGTATATGTACACAGTGGTACTACATGAAAGGTTATGTCACCTGCAGCTATTTTCTTGCCGATTTAAATAGGACTGATATTCAGCTCCACAGTCAGCCTCTGACATGGAACATAGAATTGTAAAATACTATGAACTCTCATGTCAGGACCAAAAATATGAACTGGGTGATTGCAAGGTATAGCTGTGGGCAATGCTACGTCTTGCAGTGTAAGTCCTTTAAATTACTTTGTGTTATCCCTGACCTGTTCTTTTCATTTAAACATAAGCCGGGAACAAGATGGAAGTACGTTTGCAGGGAAAAAGCAGTATTGTCTGTTTGTTCAAATTTTTTTTTTTGCTTGTTTCTTTGTTTTTAGTAATGCTCCATCTTTCTATGACCATTAACCATATAGATATGATAATTTAAAAAAAATCTAAGAGCATTTCTTGCATGGTCACTGGACATGAGCCCTGTGTCAAAAATGACTTAGCAGAATTATTTTGAGAAGTAGGAGTTACGCAGTAAATGTTTCTCTGGTGGTAATCTTATTTCAGATACTTTTTAAAAAAAGTTTTAGATTTACAGCCTTTGTGATCTAGTTCTTATGGGTAAAATTCACCACGGGGATAAGGTCAGCACAAGATCTGTGCATCACATAAGCCTTATTTTGAGAGCCTAGGTGAACACCCTTTCACTCAGGTGTTGTACTGAATCCAGAATTAGGTTCTTACTTGTCTTTCAATTGACTAATGCCTGTTTGTTTGCTGGTACCAACTTCTTTTTGTTGGTTTTTGGCTGCTAACTATGTAGCTAGGACTTATTTTTCTCTTTATTCCTCCTTTTCCCCACCCTTTAAAAACAAGAGGTTTTGTGCTGCTGCTTCTTTGTTAATGAAGTATTAAGGTTTCACAGTTCAGTACAGGAGCTGGGAAAGTTTGTTCCCTTGTTAAAATGCATTATAATACTGTCATTATGTAATCTTTATTGTTATAGATACCTATATACTTAATGTTGTAGAAGAATGATTGTAATATATTTATATATGTAAAGTTGTATTCATATAAGTTTATAGATTCATATAGTAACACAACACATACACACAAGGGAAAGAATTAGGGCTGTAAAATCAACTTTAGCTTTTACTGACAGCCATATCCTTTTCCCACTGAAGCCATAGACTTCCCCGGGATCAGGACTGTCCCCAAGAACTCAGTTGTGTGACTCTAATATTGTATTAGCATTGTTGCTCTGAATTTCAAATATTTGCATGATATAATGGTATAATAAATGATAGAAAATAGCTATGTCTTAGTTGTAATAAAATATTGAAGCAAATATAAGTGAAAAATAATCTCTTGAGCTGCCATCTTGTTAAAAACAGTCAAGGGTGAGAAGTCATACATTAGCATCAATCTCTCTGTCTGCAGTCAGGTGGCACAAACCACTGGTATTTACTGAGCTAATAAGATGATCATTGCAAACCTGTTTTGAGATATGCTGGTCACTTAGCAATTATACTAATGCATCACACCAATTTGTACAGTTACCTCACTAAAAATTCAGTTCATTTCAGGTTTTATCAAATCTTAAAATACAGATTTCACTGTCTCAGACTCTACTGAAAGTAGGTGAAGGCATTAAGCATCACTAAATGGACTTATTTTCTAGAATATATTACTTATGCGTCAAAAAGTTTTCTCACTGTTTCCTCAGGAGATAAAATGTTGCTCTGTTGTCTCTACAGCAAGAGATTGTAGCTGTCATCATTTAGCTCACTGTCTAGTTTTCATCTTTGTCATTGTCAAATATTTTTGTTATAGTCATTTAACTTCAAAAATTATTTGCACAAGCTTAAGGGATAATTGATTTTAAATAAATTCTAATTGTCACATAGGTTTATTTCTGTTTAAATACAGAATTTAAGGAAAACTACAGTGAAACTACTCCTACCTATGTAACTGAAAGAGCAAGGGGGAAAAAATCCTTAAAATACTTACACACACAGCTAGTCCCATTTAAATCAATGGCAGCTTCATGTGTGAATAAGAGTCACTAGTGTAAATAGTAGGTTTGGCTCCATAGTTAAGAACTTTGGAGAAATCCTCTGTGTATATGTGTCCAGGGGTGAAAATAAAGGGTAAGAACTCTCCACCTCTTGTAAAAGCAAAGGAAAGATCCCTTTTCTTTCTCTGGCTTGTCTGAGCCACCACATTCTCTCCTCCTTAGCTTCTGCACAGTGTTCTTTAACCACTCTTTGTCCTCCTCTACCCTGTGTGGAATTCTGTCATCTCTGAACCACCATCCTTCCCTTTCCCTCATCCTGTGGAGTGTTCTCTGTTGGTTCATGGATGTGTACACTGTGCATGAGTTGGAACGGGGTGGGTTAGGAGGAGAGTGGAGGAATAGTGGAGTCGGGGCACACCTTGTCTACTACCCCCAACTTCTCCAGTCCAGCAGAGATCCCCCTGAAAGGTAATACAGCTCCAGCAAAGCTTCCTCTACAGTGGGAAGGACCCTTTAGGGTAGGATCCACTTGAGTAGCCACTGCCAAGGTAACACTGCCAGGAGGTGGAGCTAGAGTTGCCAGAGGTACAGAGCTACTGTGGAGAGAGGGGGCTTCCTGGGCTAGGGATCCTCCAGTTTGGGGTGAGCCCTACAGACAGTGCTTCATGGGAGCCAACCTGCTTCTTCTCCTATCCCAGTGAGGGACTAGGGAGAAGCTATGAGAGGGACATAGACATTTCCTCCCTGTGACTTCCTTTCCCTTCCTCTCGTTGTATTGCAGAAGGGGGTGACTTAGCTCCATAATTCATATTATAAATAGTTTAATACAATAGTAGGACTGATGGGCCATGGAGAAACCTGTCCTGGTTTTGTAGTCAGTTTATATGTCAAATAATAACATAGTACTGAATATCATTCTACAGTCATTTTGAATCAACACTAATTTCCAGCTTCAGTGGAGGACCCCACCTCCACCCAGTTGGGAGATACAAATTGGTCAAATGTTAGATGTTCCCAAAAACAAGAGGCAAAAATGCTGCAAATTACTTCCTTATATGAATACAGAGAGATATAACTTGGTAGGAACAAGGGGCCAACATATAGTTATGATTTTATAAACATTGGTTTACTGCAATTCTATTTTTAGATCATTTAAATAAAGAACTAATCACTGGCAGTTGCAGATTTATTATATATATTGATTCCAACATGGAGTGGAAGTTTACTAGGTTTTAAGAACAATGGAACATATTTCATATGTATTCTTATTTTTGTCATATGCACAATCCTACTTCACCCATATCCTAATCACAGAGTGTAAGATATAATTGTTAGGAAATATCACACACACAACAACAAGGAGGTATGTGTATATAGTGCCTTTATGTTTCTAGAATTTTCATCAAAAGTAACTATCAGACATTTCAGTTCCTTCAAGGGGAAGAAAACCCAAGTCTTGTCTCTAGTGATAACCAATTAGGGTGACCAGATGTCCTGATTTTATAGGGACAGTCCTGATTTTTGGGTCTTTTTCTTATATACGCTTCTATTACCCCCCACCCCCTGTACTAATTTTTTCACATTTGCTGTCTGGTCACCCTGTAACCAATATACACAATTGTACTGATAAAAAAGATACATTTACAATTCTTTTATTACTACATTCTTTGACAAGATAAAATAAAGAGTATTTTGTGAAACATTATAACTTAAAACAAAAGCTAAGCTACTGTCCGAGGATACTGAAAAATTCTAGTATGAATACACATTATTTTCAGCTGGCTTGTGGATGATTAGGGTATCCCAACACTTTGACAATTTTTGTATAATACTAGGAAGAATTTCAAGACTTCCCTTCATCTTAGTGCTACCACCAGCCCAATACATCTTTTCTAGTAAAAATTATACACATCTATGGTTCTTATTTTTCTTCCCATATACAATAAATCCTGCAGATAGTTTATGTACACATTAGCTACAGTCTTTTTCACCCCCTACAGTTCAAACAACAGAACCTCAAATATATTACACAAGAGAGGATAGAAAACATAAGGAAACATAACTTCAGTGAGATTTGAGTAATTTCTCTTTATGAAGATTTACCTATTTCTTTTCCATAAACAATAGTGAAAGACCAGGAAAAGGTTGGGTCATCTATTGGCATCTGTTTCTCTGCACAAGATGTCCCAAGAGAATAATACTAACATGAGTTACATGATGGACCATAATCTAGAGTTTTCAAATTGTCTTGGCAGCTGTTCACCTGTTGAATAGCTCTGTGACTTTCTAAAGAATTCTTTGCTTGATCCTGTCAAGGCAGAGGAAAGAATTTAGCGATATACAAAAAGCCATCTATGTTTTTCTCTTTATTAATGTCCTTTCAGAATATGTTCTTTTATAAAGCCTGACTTTAATGATGAGAAGGGACAGCCAGATCTCTGGCCTTAAGAGTTTCTCTTCTGTGACTATAATGGATTTTCTTTGTCCACCCCACTGCAAGAGAAGAGCAGGGAAAGGATTGTGACACTCTGGCAGCTATATATCACCCCTGATGCAGCACTGAAGCTAAACACTGAATCAAGGCTGTATGCTCTAATCCTGCAGTGAGCCTTGCCTAGCCACAGTGGTCTACCCACAAAGAGTTCACTGCAGGATCTGGGTTATGCTGAACAAAAGCACAGCCCAGACTGAAAGAATCAGCCAATTTAAATTGATCTTGATGCAAGTGGGGAAATAAGAGGCAAAGGCGATTGAGGGAGGAGGACAGTACCGACAATAAGGTTCTAGAACTGCTTGAATATTACAGTATATGTCATTCATAGATTTCTTTCATAATTTTTTCTACTGCATTATTTATGGGGAATTAAGCAGAGATCCTTGTTTAATGAAGGATTATGGGAAAAGGTGAAGTCTCAAAAGGGTTTTATAAGACATTTGGGAGGCATATTGGGTCAGAGAGGATGTTCCAGGTTTATTGGCCAGCATGGGAGAAGAAACAATGAGGAAAAGGGGGATGGAAGAGGCATGAGGAGCAGAATTAAAGGTGGGTAGAGCTGGAGAAGGATCTGTAGGTCACATTTTAGGTGCTGAATGGAATGTCACGATCAGGTCTGTAGGGAAAAAGTTCCTTGTGGGACACTCAAACAGATAAGATTGGTGTTTGAAGGATTAACATACAGTACCTTTAAAAGTTTAAACTTTTCATCTATGCAGTTGTAAAGTAGAAAGCAACACAAGAGCTGGTGTTATGGAGACTTGTTATCCAGCCTCTTTTCTACATTAAATTATGTGTCTCTGTAGTTTACTATCTCTCTCCTAAGAAGAATTCCACAAACACAATCTTCTGCCTCAAGAAGCAAGGCTGAAAAGTGTCTGTTAGGACATACGTATGAACTTCTCTACAACACCTTCCTTTTCTCTCCTTGCCCTTGAAGACTTTAAGTTTCAATGTTTAAAAATGTATACTCTCTTACATTCATTAGTTAAAGGTTTGTGCTATTTAGTCTGGAATGTACAATTATTTATCCCCAAATAACTGAAAATTGTGTTTGAAAAAGACCTGTGGGTTTTGGTGCACGTTAAGCTAACATGCTAATGACCTGAAGCAGGGGCGGCTCTAGGGATTTTGACGCCCCAAGCATGGCAGGCAGGCTGCCTCCGGCAGTTTGCCTCCAGAGGGTCCGACGGTCTGACGGCTTCGACGGACCTCCCGCAGGTGTGCTGAGGCCTGGAGCCTTCCCTGACCTGAAGTTTTTGAAGCCATCTTTGGGAACTCGTGTCCAAAAATCTCTTAAGTAACCTTGATAATTTCAGCCGAGGCCCTTTTCACTTCTGGAGATATTTAGAGTGGCATTTTCAAATTCCCTTTTCCTTCAGTGTAAACAGAGCTAAAACAATAATGAGAATCCTTAAAAATCTCCTTCTCCCTAAAAGCAGGAGATCCCAGCACCTGAGGTCCTGTTTGTCAATTGTTGCTCCACCATTCACCTTCCTACCTATACCTTCTGCTGCTTATACATTTTTATGAGGGAAGATTAGCAGAAAGAGTGAAAACTTTATATACATTTGCTACAATTTGCCATTGCCTGCCTCTCCCTCCCTGTTTTCCTACTACATTCAGGAGTTGTATTTATGTTTATAAATCCTATTTATCGGGTTTGATGTGAAAGAGTAAACTTGGCTTTATCTCTGAATTTACTTGTTTGCATTCTGATTATTTGCCCAATAAAGCTAGGTATGTAGTTCTTATTTTGTGAGGCAATGAGCCGTGCAGCTCTCTCTAGTCCACCTTGGTATCTAGCTTCTATATTCAAAGAGGTATGCTGTACAGCTGAGTGAAATTTTCAGCTAAAACTTTTTACGGCTGAAGAATGTCGATTCAGGTCAACTAAAACATCTAGTGAATTCATGTTGCATTTGTGGAATTGAATCAAAGAAAAAGAATCAAAAAGTTCTGTTTTGACATATTCTAAATGAAACATTTAGACTTTTCAATTCAGAATGACGTTCTGTTTTGAAATTTGGTTCAATTTAATCACAAAAACTTTTAAAAACAAAAAAAAGCCATCAAATAAAACATTTCATTTTGAGCAGAAATAAAACTTTTGTTCAAGCCATTACTATTTTTATGTTTAGTCATTGCATGGAAAATCAGTTATTTGCACAGCTGCAATAGTTTGAAATGTGATTGGATGCAGGACACTTACAGAAATGAAATAGGAGCAATGTTTTTTCTACCAGGATTAAGTGGTGATTCTAATTACCTGCATTTTCAATAAATGGTTAAAAAAGCAAAGTTAATAAAGCATTAACTGACAAATCTATGTAAATATGTTTTACTTTTGCAAACTTTAAGGGTGGAATCTTGCCTCCTTTTGAAGACAGTGGCAAAACCACCATTGACTTTAAAGGAGCCAGGATTGCATCATGAGTCCTGTAATCTGATCCATTCAGGTGGTCCCATACACCCAAGTAGAGTCCCATGGACGTCAACAGGGCTTTGTACAGGTGAGGGGCTGGCACACATGGATGACATTGCTGTAGCTGAATCTTTAGGTTATGTCTAGCATATTGCCTAGTTCATGTAGCTGAAAGTTATTTCCCAATTATATCTAACAGATAGTTGAAAATGTGGTCATCAGTTTAAATGGAAATAAGTACAAAGCTTTTCTAATAAGCAATAAAGTTGCCTTCTGTGCATATCACTTGCTGAAGATCCCAAATGGTTTATACATAAAACTAGCTAAAATTATGAAAACTTAACAAACGGGCTGCATGTGAGCCACTTTATAAAGATACCACTGTGAGATACTTACATTTTTGGCAATGAGTTAATTTTTTTTATATCTGCAGTGAGGTATTGGGACTATTACCACTTTTTTTAATATTAGTAAAATTTTCTTTCCATTCTCCGAAGACTCCCCAAGGTCGATAGTTTTCTTTGCGGAAACTGTTCCCATTAAATATACTGTATGTCAATGCAGCAGTGAGGTGGTTAATTTTGACTGAATATTATGCTATATAACCACTTGGCATTTAACTTGAAAAATGACTTTCTGCTTCACCTGTCAGCAGCCCAGTTCTCATCAAATAAGTGAGTGAGAAAAAATTTTAAATTTCAATTTCCTGATGCTATTAGACACTACTTCTTCCATACTTAAACAGTTTAGCAGTGCATGTACATGTTTTGGTATTCATGCCATGCATCACACTACATGCTATTACAATAGCTTTTTTGTTTAAAGGGTAAAGAGATGCATGGATCTTTATCTTGGGGTTAGGAAAATGTATTGCAGGAACATGGCCAATCAGGTTTCTGAATAACTTTGTAACATAGTACCATAACCCTGATGTAGTGCAAGGAATTTAAAATACTAGGTGGCTCTGACTCTAAGGAAAGAAAGCATTCAAAATGAAGTAAGCATGCACAGTAATCTTGTACTGTACTTCTCTAGAAAATCAATGACTTATGTAGCATTCATCTATTATATTCTTTCTTCTGTCAATTATATTTTTATAAATCATGCAAGAGACTCATGCATTTCTATATGTGTTCAAGATTAAAAACACATTCAGTTCATCTTACCTGCAAGGTATATCTTCCATCATTTTATTTAAAAAATCAAAATTATAGCTTTCTAATTTGGGGATAGATAAGCAAAACAGTAGGGAAGCTAGATTTAGATGATGCACAAAGCACCATTTGATTTCCATTTCCCACGATACCTAACATAGTATTCATGTCACCATTGCAAAGTCCTGGGACATTTTACTTGATTGGGAAAAATGTTTTTCTTTCTGTCTTTCTTTCACTAGCTTTTATTGTATTGTATAACGTGCATAAATCCATAATTCTAGAGTAGTAAACATCAAACACTATTTGAAATAATAGTTCATTGTAAATCTATGCTGGTATCACTAAGGTGGTGGTGGTTATTCTTTATTCATGTATTTGTTTCACACTGACTATGGAATACACAACAGTATGGACAGTCACAGCCTGAAGAGTCTTAGAAAATAGATACGCAGAAGTCAGATGGCACTTAGAGATTCTTGGTTGCTAGTACAGCCTTTTTACCCCTCTAATCTTCCGCTCATGACAGTTGCCTGTGAATACCGGGTAATCCTTGCTCCTTTTCCTGACTCTGTTTTCAGCTCTCTGCAGATGTCTTCAAAACCCCACTGATTGACTGTGCCTACAACTCCTGAATTTCAAAAACCACTAACCTTTCATTTAACCAGAGTAAACATAACATAAAATTACAGTAGCTTTCAGTAACTCTTCTTACTGCCGGAGGGAAAGCCTACTCTTATAAGAGCCTGGCAGTGCTTCCTCTGATGAGCAAAGTCTAGCTTTCTGACCCCCTCTGTGACCCTGCTCCCTTTCTCCTCGGGAGACAACCGGCGACACCTCACATTCAAAGTTCCAAACCAGGTGGAGGTTCTTTTCAGATGTCTAAGCTCTTTCTCTCTGTGCACCCAGCAGCATGTGTTCTTTTCTGTCTTTGACCCACAACATACCCCGTCCTATAATTTCAAGTTAAAATAGTCCCTTCATCCCTCATAATGATAAATTAAGCCTGATATTTTGAAAAAAACTTGGTCTAAATTGTCAAAAGGGACTAGTGATTATGGGTGCCTCCACTTTCGGGGAACCAACTTGAGGTACCTTAATGGGGCCTGAATTTCAGAAACTGCTGATCATCTCCTCTCTGAAAATCAGGTCCCATTTAGGTGTCTTGAAGCACCAAAAATCACTAGCCACTCTTGAAAAAAGAGATCATAATCCTCCATGCCTACTGTATTTCTTAACCATGATACACTTGTAAGTGCACAAATTAGGTCTGAACGAGAACAGTGTGACTCTCTTTTTTGTAGATATGAGAAAGTAGATTTATAGACTCTAGGACTGGAAGAGACCTCGAGAGGTCATTGAGTCCAATCCCTTGTCCTCATGGCAGGACCAAATACTGTCTAGACCATCGCTGATAGACATTTATCTAACCTACTCTTAAATATCTCCAGAGATGGAGATTCCACAACCTCCCTAGGCAGTTTATTCCAATGTTTAATCACCCTGACAGTTAGGAACTTTTTCCTAATGTCCAACCTAAGCCTCCCTTGCTACAGTTTAAGCCCATTGCTTCTTGTTCTATCCTTAGAGGCTAAGATGAACAAGTTTTCTCCCTCCTCCTGATGACACCCTTTCAGATACCTGAAAACTGCTATCATGTCCCCTCTCAGTCTTCTCTTTTCCAAACTAAACAAACCCAATTCTTTCAGCCTTCCTTCGTAGGTCATGTTCTCAAGACCTTTAATCATTCTTGTTGCTCTTCTCTGGACCCTCTCCAATTTCTCCACATCTTTCTTGAAATGCGGTGCCTTTGTATGTGAATGAGAACAAAATAAGTTCATGTACAGTGCAGGCATAAGCATGAGATTTTTTTAGTGACAATTGCAACGGAAACGCCATGCCCATAGGGTTGGTTTCAGTTACGATCTTTAATGTATAAAAAGTCTTATTTAATGAAACAATAGTAGACACAGAGTAAATTAATCCTTTGTTTGCATAATGTTTTGCTAGTTATCAATGTTAGTGGTGTTACTGTGAATTTGCACCACTGTCACTGAGAGCAATATTTGTCCCGCTTGCTCTATCTTGGTAGGGTGCCACTTTAGTGGGAGGGAGCAGAATTTTGAATTTTCCTTTTGGTGTGTTGATTCCTCCCAGCAGAGACAGGAAAACCCATGCACCTGTCCATCAACCTGCCTTACTGGTTCTGGGTGCTCACTGCCTGAGGTAGATGAAATCCACGCTGGTTTCAATGTGGGTTTTTGTGCTCTAGTAGCTAGATCATACAGTGAAATTTGAGTCTGCCGCTGACTATGAGCTAATAGTCCTGATCTTTAGCTTAAGCAATAATAGTTCATGCTTTTAGATCCAGAAAGGCAAAATTCAAGACCTACTAACATCATTAGGGTCATCATTACAAAATGAAAGGATCCTTTGTTGCAAAATGACATTTTGGTAGTTGTTAGCATCCCCTCCCAACTCAATTATTTGTGGCTAGACTGTTTGGTTTATTCGGTTTTTGGATGTTGGGTTACTTAGGCTCTGCCTGGCAGCTGTGTTTTCATTAAGGATGGATGTTTAGTCCTTTTTCACAACTTTCACAGGAGTTCACTTTGCCAGCAGCCAACTTTTGTGGGGGACCATAACTTATCTTAAACCTAAGCACAGAGGGAGGAATGAATGGGAGCACTTTATGTTAAGTGTGATAGGACATGGGTTGACACTTTAATAACTTTAACATTGGGTACAGTTTGAGGCAGCTCTTGTCAGAGTCTCATAATTCACAAGAGAGAGAAAGATTTCAGTTTTGGCCAAATCCTATTTGTTTGGGGATACAGTAGATGGAACCCCTTTGTCTTGGCAGCCTGTTATGGCCATTACATAAATAAACAGTAGCTCCATAAGATGAAGGGTTCTTTCGCTGGTTAAGAGGGATTTTCTCCAAGGCTAAAGAAATTATAAATAAAGTTAGGGCTCTTTACTAACTCAAGTCAATTGTGTGGAGTATTTACTTATTGTCCTCCATTATGCCAGCCCCAAGGGAAGCATATTCATATATCCCACACAAATCTCATGGATCCCTTTAAAGCCAAATGAAAATCATTATCTAATGCTATTGTATTTGTTTCTCAAAGACAGAATCAGCACAGAAGTTAGGAGGCAACAGGTGACAACTTTAGTATATAGCTGCATAAACCATGCTTCCTCATTACCTTTGCTGGTACCATACAGCCTAATACGTCAGTAACACTTGTTCAAAATGCTTTACAAATATTAATCAATCTTCACAATATATGTTCCATTGAAGTAGGTAGGAAAAGTACCATTATTTCCATTTTTTTCCAGATGAGGAAATTCAGGAAAGGAAGTTTATATAATTTGCCCAAGATCCCAGAGACTATGAGAGAAGGGATTTGGAACTCATTAGCACCAGATGCTCCATAAAACTATGAGAGCACTATCACTAATATCACTACTTACTGACAGTGAAGCATCAAAATCTTATCAAGTGACTTATGTATATTGCAGTGTTTACTCTCCCCACAGAGACAGGCAAACTCTATATTTGTACATGATGTTTGAGTGTTGTCCATGGGTCCAATTACACTAGGCTTGGCAAAATTTGGTTTTTAGTTCTTTGTAAGTTTTGGCAGATTATAACTTGGTTTTAAGCATCTTTTAGATTTTTATTGATTTAAATTGTCACAGTTGCAGAAAGTTATGTGGGACTCAGACATGACAGTAGATGTTAATATTCAAAAAGTTGACGCTTTATAACTGTTGAAACATCAACTGACAACATCATATGTCAAAATACACAAAGTAAATATCCTTAAATCGAATTCTAATAATTTCTCAAGTGGCATTTTTCTTACTTTGCCGATCTATAAATGTTGATGATTATTAATGGAAATATTTTTGTCATTTGTGAGTGCATGGCAAAATCAATAATTATAATTGTTTACTGATAAAAATCTAAATCTTTCAACCCTAAATACCACCTACTCTCTCTGACCTGTCAACCTTCCGACTGGAAGGGAAACCACTTCAACTGCTACAAATACAATAAATTCCCTACAAATACAATAAATCAAAGAGAAAAGTATATCAACTAAATTCTATTGTCATTTAATAATATGTCATCCTTTCTATGTTTCCTTAATCACCTGAGGGTAGTTGTACATATTTAGAAATTCTCTCGCTTCCTTCAGGAATATCCATATTGGATTTTATAGGAGTTTTTATTATAGAGCCAATAACTGTCCGGATGAAATTCTGGGAATTCTTCTGTAGTGCCACTTTTACATGATAATCATTATGAGATTGCTTCCCCACTGTTTGCTTAATGCAGCTGTCCAAGTTATGTATTTACTGGGAATCCAATTTGTTTTAAGAAATTAACAAAACAAATACTTAAGTACTGTGCTGAACATATAAAGTTTTTATTCATTTTGGTGAGAAGAAAAACAAGCATTCTATTGCTCATGAAACAGCTTTGAAACCCTTTTTATGAAATTGAATCTCTACCAAAATAATTTGCTCATGTTAATATAGATGCAGCATGGTATCTCAATAATTCTCCCTTGCCTTTATCTCGTAACTATTTCAAACTTTTCTATGTTGCTAATATCTGCTCAGAGAGGCAAATCCTGTTCCCATGAATAAAGGCTTCCTGTTAGATTCTGGCAGCGATGCCTCTGCTCTGCATAGGTGGAGGTTGGAGCCGCATTGCCCGCGGATGAGTGCTGGAATATTTTTGCCTCAGAGAGATGTGATCTCACTAGTGTATGGGTTGTGCACAGATTGCTCCACCAACTGTACCACCCCTTCTTTGCTGGCCAGTGTAGGAGCCATGATTTCATCACTCCCTGCACACTTGGGGACAGGAATGAGGAGTCTCTGTACTCTCAGGAGCCCAGGGACTGCTGTTGTCCAGCTGTACCAAAAGAAGGACAGGAAACACTTGATATGGTTTTAATCAGGTCATAACTTTATTATAAGATGTTTGAGACTATCCGGCAGATAAAAGTGTACAGTGCAGGTAACCCCATGTTCAGCTCCATGATCTGCCTGGATTGGGAAAAAGGGTCTTCTGCCGTGCTTCCCTTTTTGAACTCAGGCCCCTCGGGATGAATCAGCGACTCCCCCTTTTTGCAACAGCTTCTGAGTCTCGCTCCTCCTCTGGCCCTAAGGCTCTAGTCCCTCTCCCCCAGCAAGCTGGACAAACCCCCTCCTCCCCACATAAAGGTGCGCTGTAGTCATTCTGAGTGGTCTTTAAGTTACTGCACAATGACAAGGCTTCTTGCATGCCTGGTGAAGGGTGCCTCTTAATGTGACCTTAAGTTTAATAATGGCATAGGGAAGATTTGCATAGCCCACTTTGAGGGAATGCTTTTCCTCAATGTGGACTATGGAGCCTGTCTCCACTTAGATGTAGGATGTGGGCTAAGTTTCTTCTAAGCTGTGCGGCCATGCAGCTGCCTAGCAGGTGGCAGGGTAGTTGGGGTGCAGGGGGAGAGACATACCTCTCCCCAAACCCCGGACCTGCCGTGGTGCCCCTCCTCCGTGCCTGACCCAGCCCAGCCCCAGACCTGCTGCAGCCAGGAGACAAGCGCCCTTCCCCCGGCCTTGTCCTGAACCTGCTGCAGCTGGGGGACAGGCGCTCCTCCCACAGCCCAGCCCTGAACCTGCTGCGGCCGGATGAGAGCTGCCTCTCCCCTACAACTCAGGTGCTGCTGTAGGGAGAGAGAGATGGGGGGGTCCTTTCTTCCCACTGTAGCCCTGGAGAGCCCCACTGCACCCCAAATCCCTCATCCCCGGCTCCACCACAGAGCCTGCAACCCCAGCTGGAGCCCTCACTCCCCCACACCCCAACCCTCTGCCCCAGCTCTGAGCCCCTCATCCCTGGCACCACCCCAGAGCCCACATCCCTGTGGGAGCCCTCACCGCCCCACACACACACCAACCCTCTGCCTCAGCCCTGAGCCCCTTCCCACACTCCAAACCTCTCAGTCCCACCCCGACACATGAATTTTGTTATGTGCACCAATATGGATGTGATGTATCAAACATCCCCTCCATTTTGGTGCACATAACAAAATTCATATGGGTGGGAGAAATTAGAGGGAACACTGCTGAGGAGCACTTTTCCCTGGTCCTCATTGGCCATCTCCTCAACACTCCTCCAGCCTACCTTGTGCACTGACCCCCAGAGTCTACTACCACGGAGCACTGGCTCACTGCTCAGAGAGGCCATACTGCAATGTAGCTCCTCTGAGCCTGCTTCCCTCTCCTCGCAACAATGGAGCCCCGAGAGTTCAGCTGCTTTTCACATCTTGTGCCCCTGCACACGAAAAGTCAGGATTTGTCCCATGATATATTACTTATGGTTCCAATCTACAAGGTGCTGAGCACTTTTTGCAAGGTTTCTGAGTATGCCTAGCTTCCATTAAACATGCCTAATCCCTCTTGCACAGCACCTTTCAGGATCGGGCCCTTAATTATAATATTTTATAGTACAAGTAATGTATATGGTGAATATGACAAACAGGGTTGTCTTTATAATGGGAGGATAAAATTGCTAGGAATGAACATTTAACATTAAAAAAGTAATTTCTGTAAAAAGTAAACTCTAAATCTGTTTTCTGTATAGATGCGATGGAAAGAGATGGTCACCGGAGTCAGTGGGGATTTCTGCCTGAATAAGGATGTTGAGATAGAAGCCACAAGTACACCATGTACTATTTTATCTTTTCCAAATCTGTTTATTTTTCACAATCAGTAGTTTGATGAAGATAGTGAGCTTGATTCTTCATTGTCTTGCTGCCTTGTTTAGTCACTATGCAGTGTTGGTATAAACTGCAACCACAGCCAACTGGTAGCATTTTACACCTACTTGGCACTACTGCACACAGGTATAAATGCCTACATGACGCGCAAGGCAGAGGAGAATCGGGTCCATCATTTTTCAAGAGCTCTGTAATGCTCAGTCTTCCTAAATGTCCTGCTGACTGGCTGCAGAATAAGAGGTCTTTGCCAGAAAAATTAACAAGGCATGTCAGTACAGCCTTTATCACACATATACAGTAGGTGAAGTCTAGCTCCACCATGGATCTGTGCTGGAGGGGTGTTTGCAGAGGGGGAGAGGATAAGGGGAAAGGTCAGAGAAGCACAAAACATCCACCTATTTTTTTAACCTGTGATTGTAAACCTATGATGTTTATATAATTCCCTAACTATAGTATCTGACTGAATGAAGTTTGAACAGCTGATCTTGCTTTGCATGTGTGTTCTTGCTATATGAAACTCAGTAGTCTCCTATTCAGTGTTTCCTGAAGGTATTTTCCTGCATTCCAGAATATGACAATTGCTGTGGATTCTATCAGAGGTCTTTGGAATTTGGCATCCATTCCAGGTCTCTTTCAGCTGCAAAGCCAAACTGCATCTCCGGCCTGTTTTCCTGCCGTAATTTCTGTAGCAATGTTAACTATATGGTAGGCGTTCCAGCTGCCTTTTTTTTTTTTAAAGCAATAAAATTTTCAATACACTGCAGAATGTGGAAGTGAAAAACATGCTGCAAAAACAATGTTTAACTGGCATTTCAAAACAAACATTATTAAATGTTTTTTCATCTTATTGAACCGTATCCGATCTCAGTATTGCTGAAGTTAGGACTAATTCTTTTTCTCCTCATTAACATGGAGTTAAAACCTTCTAGTTTTCAAAGAAAACATGTAACTTTGCTGATTTTTAGAGCCAAATCTCTGTAGAATAAAGCCCATCGACTTTGTTACATGTAACATAAAAGTTTCCTAATCCATAACATTTTCAGCAATAATGCCTTTTCAGTTACAGGTCTGCCAAATAGGTAGATTATAGTACTACATTTTGTGTCAGAAGCTAGCAGCTGGAAACCATTATTTAAAAGATATAAATTAGCAGATTTTATTTACCAGAAAAGTATTCTTGAGATGTATCTCACTTCTGTCTAAAAGAGTTTTAAATTAGCAGCTTCTATTTATCACAATATTATGCTCTTGGGCTATCACATTTTCTTTTATGTTATTTACAAAGATCAGTATGGCAGAAAACAACTGTATGACATTGGAAACTCAGCAATACTAATGTGAAATGCCCAGCAGCAGGATTATTGTAGAGAAATGCAAAATTCAGATGTTCATCTGTAGAACCTTTTTAATGTAGTTTACATTCTGAAGTCACTTTCAGCTCTGTATTATTTTCACTGAAAAAAACAAAAGAATATAATTTTACCATTTTACCGTCTCAGAAAAGTCTCAGAAAAGCAAATTCTGAATCAAAAGCTTAAGTTAAATTCAGCCACAATTAAGTTTAACCACAAGTTAACATTATTCCAGTTTTAAGAAAATCTTTTATATGGGTTTGCATCATTTATTAAACTATTGTATAGCTTCCCAAGTCACTTAATTTTAATCTCTATCTAAAACCATTTAACAAGGTTTTATTTTCCATCATTGTAAATCATTCTTTTTTTTTAATACTCTTAGAAACATAAGAAGAAATCCAGGATCTGTGGATCGTAACCTGAATATTCATATTTTATATAACCCAAGAAAGATACACCATGTCCTTCTCATGTGCTCATATTAAACATTTTATTGGGTAAGTTTCCACATCCTACAATTAACGGGCAGATTTAAAGACCCTTGTAAGTAGTGCAGTAGTTGTAAATGCCAGTTTTTATTTTCCAGAAATATTCAGAATCAAAATACTTTCTAGCTGCAAGAGGGAGCAAAACCTTCTGTAAAGTGTCTTCATTTTTGATAGTTTAGTTCACAGTAACAAAAAACACATTGTACCAATCAGATATTTAATGAGCCTCTAACTCCATTTGTACCTTATCCCAAAGGTACAGCAAATAGTGCTGCTTTTTTTAAAATATCAAGAAAACATCATTTGCTCTAAAATGTCCCTAAAAGCAGGTCTAAATTGCCAATAAAGGCTCGGTAATTGTATCAGCATGGATCAGAAAGCATTTCTCAGAACTGATGAAATAGTTTGCAGTATTGCAGAACCTGAATGATGCTGCCTGTACATTACACTGTGTACAAATATTAGAGGCTGGGCTCAGATTTAATTTGCTCACTACTGCAAGTTTTGGATTCACAGGAAATATTTCTCACTAATGTCATTCTGTTATATAATAAAAAATATAATTTTTTAGGGAAAGTCGGATGATTTTAGCAATCTCAGGTTAACTTAGAACTTTTCTTTGTCCGTTGCAGAGTGCTACCTTTCCATGGGAATCCCAGGCTAGAAAATTGGCAGGATTTACATTTCCATACCTTAGTAAACTTTTTAAATACTTGGATTTTTTAAAAAGTAATAATTCACAAGGTTGTTGCACTGCCTTATCGGTTTTACCTCAGAGTTATGTAATCATTTGACGACCAAACATGCATACAGTATAAATATTTAAGAAAAAGTAAATTCCATTAAGATGCAATGTGATAGATGCAGTAGTAGGTACTTATCATTGAAATATTAAACTCTAGACATTTATATCCATACAAAAAAGAGTTTCCTGCCATTTGATGAGAATTATGTGCTGGCACTAATAAAATATTAAACTCCAATTTAAAAGATAAGTATCTTATCAATTTTTTTCATAATAAAACATTTTACAGTGAACATGAGAGCTAATATGCATCAGAATTTCCATACAATATTGTATTTACTAACTTTTCTGAAAGTTTTGTGTCTGCATTTATTAGTTGTTGACTGTTGGAGCTCTTCTTATAGCGCATAATGACACTGTGTTTCAATAATGCATGAAAGGAAGAGTACAAACAGGCTTTATTTTTTGTAGTAGAGTTTTCTTTTTTCACAGGCTACTGCTGCCAGTTAATTAAATGTAGATAGCCACTAAAATTGCATTATCCTTTTCTGTCTCTATTATATCAATTAATGTCAAGCTGATGCAATGTTTCATGTTTAAAATAATAGATATGAGTGTTAAAAATTATACCCTGCAGTTTTCTTATTTGACAATGCATTATTTTCAGCTGGAAATGTCAGTTTCTAACCTTCTGCCAAGAATATTTTGTAAAGGGCAATAAGTAATAAGTGTTAGTTATGAAATATAATGTCCTTTGAAATTTGAACAATGCTGCATACGGGGGGAAAGTCCTAAAATATTGTGTTTCCATTTAAAACATAATTTCTTTTAAAATCAACAGATGGACACTACTAAAAGAAAAAAAAAGTTCCTTTGAGTGACAAAAACTCTCCATTTCCTTTAGGTGAACTTTAGAATGTGGTTCTTTTATCTTTTGGCTAATATATTTTACAACAGATCGTTTTGCCTTTATTTCATCAACTCTCTGATGTAATATGATGAACTCTGCAAACAACTGAGTTTATTTCATGTACCGCTGCAGAAAGCAGTCTGTTAGCTGCACAATCATTTAAAATATTTGTCAATTTCACATCAAACTATGTGATCACTGAGCTATGCTTCACTAACTTAATTGAACAATATGATATTGATTTCATTAAAAGAAGCAGTACGTTTAGTTTTTCTCTGTCCATAATTATCCACTCTTACAACTTATAAAAATATTTCATTAGAGTCATTTCACCACATCTTTCTGTGTTCTGATCGATGTCAATAGATAACAATGTCTTTTTTAATTACCGAAGTGGAGTTAATAAGCTGCGAGATGTAAATATTGTGTCATTTCAAATAAATAAGAATGTATTTGAGGGGAAAAAAACCAAAAATTGAACTCAGACAAATTTTATTCAGAGGGATATCCAGTACAAGTGACTTACTGAATTACTTGTAGTAGTAGGATGTACCTTGCTGCTCTAAACAGGAGGATATAGCAAAAGGGTTTCATTTATTGTGATATATTTTTAAAAGATACAGCTAAAATGCACCATATCTTCAGATCGCTAAGGTCGTGTGTTTATATTTTCCACTTTCTACCCAAAGAGATATTTGTGACCTCATGAAAATATTTTATAAACAGAAAGTTTTGACTTCCACTTTTCTTCTAAAAAGGATGCCTTTTGTGGTCTCAAAGCTGGCAATTTGTATAAGGCCACATCCACACTACAGAGTAAAATCGAAATTAATAAAATTGATTTTATAAAACAGATTTTATAAAATTGATTTTACACGTCCACACTAGGGCACATTACTTCGGTGGTGTGCGTCCATGGTCCCAGGCTACCATCGATTTCCGGAGCGGTGCACTCTGGGTAGCTCAGTAAAAGAATGAGACCAATAACTTCGATTTCCGTCCACACTAACCCTAAATCGATTTAGTAATATCGATTTTAGGGTTACTCCTTTCGTTTAGCTGGAGTACAGAAATCGATTTTAAGACCCCTTAAAATCGATTTTAAGTGCCTTGTAGTGTGGACGAGTACAGCGTTAAATCGATTTAACGCTGTTTAAATCGATTTAACACTGTAGTGTGGACCTGGCCTAAGTCTATCCAGCTGGTCCTAAATATGGTATTACATAAAAGAAACCGTTCTTTATAAATGTAGTCCTTAGCATTCTATATAAAGTTGGAGTTAAAATTAAGAATTAGGAACAGTATTGTTTCAAAGTAGCTGATGCATAGAGGTATAAAAAAGAAAATCTTATTCTATATTATGGACTTCTACACTTAGAACTGCAAAAATTGTGCATGTAAACGCTAGTTTGCATCACAGATGCATTTTTGCAAATGGATCAGTGCAGAAGTTTATATCTAATTTTAAATTGGCTGAATCACACTATAAGGATATGGTTAGCTAGTTGTGGGAGGATATTATTATTATCCTCATTATCATTAGACAAGAATTTTACATTGTTCCTGTTATTTGCTTTGCCTGTGTATTTTCTTTCCAAAAGGGATCCACTAATGTTATGTCATTTTTTGTAAATTCTTAAAAAGAGGAAGAGGGGCGGGGGGAAGATGTAATGATCACAATGCTACAAAAGTGATGCCTAATTATGGCCAGGATAAACTGTATTTAATACCTATTTGTCAGCAAAGCAATTTGCCAGATGAGATCTTTAAATCCTTTTCTCATTTTTTTTGTATGCATTATTGTAAATGGTCATATTTCAGAGCCTATTCAAAACAGCTGATGATTTTGCCTTTTTTAAAAATCAATTAGAGAGAGAAATCCATGTTACTGTGATAGGGATTTGATTTTTTTTTGTATGCCTCCATGATCAATTGTCGATCAAAAAAAAAAAAGACTAATCCCTATCAGTGCACATCCTTGAAAATAGCGTCTGATGGCAGTCTGCAGTATTTTGTTAGAATGGCCACCCATCACCCTCACTATATGGTGGTTGTCTGGGTACTTTGTTGCCATTTGCTTGTATTAACTTCCATGTTGGTGCTTATAACTGCCACTTGACACCTCACTTGGTCTGGCCACAAACATGGCAACTCCCTGTTTCTGAAAACAAGACACTCCCCTGGGCAGAGGCTGAGTTGTAGTGGCATGGTGAGTGTGCCTTCTGTGTTATGAAAACTGTGCCATTTGCTTTTGTGAAGAAGGAAGAGTTATTGGGAAGGGCTTGTGGAGAATCATCGGACATTGGAGGGGCGATACGTTCCCTTCTTGTCTGGTCAAGGCCAAATCAGTTTTTTTCCATTAGATCAACTTCAGGCAAATGTAGCAAGGTCGCTATGCAAGTGTTATCTGGCTGAAAAGCCATTATTTTAATGAGCTCAGATAGGATTGT
This sequence comes from Gopherus evgoodei, assembly GCF_007399415.2. Taxonomy (NCBI): domain Eukaryota; kingdom Metazoa; phylum Chordata; order Testudines; family Testudinidae; genus Gopherus; species Gopherus evgoodei. The sequence goes on from NC_044333.1 coordinate 22,224,736, forward strand.
TTCAATATAAGGGTGCTCATCAGTAAGTCTAAGGCTATCATCGGAGTTCTTACACTGCTTCCCTGTTGCACAGCAGGGATAGGGATTGTGGCTGGAGGAAATGGAGCATGGCTGCAGTATGCTGATTTTCAGCTTTTTTTTTACTTCCTGTGGCCATTTCAATTCCTAGGATGCTCTAGCCAGAGATTGGCTCAGCAACCAGCCACCTTTAAGCCACCTTTGCACACTTGCTCCCTGACTTGTATACCATGCCCTTTAGCCACAAAGAAGGCTCTGGATGTGTTTTTCCAATAACATTTTCTCATTATAAGATACATTTCTTCAGATTATAAGGATTCCAGCTTCAGTCTTTAACTGGGGGAAAATTGCGTCTGTACCCTTCTGAAATCTTTTTGCAGTGAAAGATTTAAAGTCAAATATGTTTCCACACACTTTTCTTGAGAAGGCAGATTTACATATGCATTAGGTTCATTTTATTAGGATACACACACACACAGAGCAATGACACATCTCATTGATAGAGTGCTGTCGGATAGATAACTTCATACAAAACATATATTTGAAAGGAAAATGGGAGAAGGAATGGAATTAAGAGTCTGTACATAAATGACATCATGTTTTCTGAAGATGAACTGCTGGAGTGCATTGCCTTACTTTATATTTCTGGGTTATTCACATAGGCAACAAGTGTTCTGCAACTCCAAGACATTCACTGCTCTACAACAGAACCATGGTGTTCCTAGCCTGCTAAGGCTGTCTATTATGCAAATTAATCAGTTATATACATTTGTTTATCAGTTAGCCTACACAGATTTAAAAAAATAAACAATGGTGATTTAGACATTGTCTGGCTCTGCATACTTTGATCTTCAGTAACAGAACTCCACATGGGATTAACTCCTATCTTGTATCACTCTAGAGATGCATTTAGGGCACACAGTTCAGATCTGGATTTGTATTTTCCAAAGCCTCTGTGTGTTTGAATAGAGGAGTTTTAATTTCTCTCTCTATAGACATGGGACAGAACTGTGTAGTTTGGACCTAAACCTGAACTTCCTCAAAGGTTTATTTAGCTCTGGGATTATGGTCCCAGCCCATCTATATCTAACTCCAGTCAATTCGGACTCATTCATCTACAAGCTTAATGAAGACGTATGACGGGAGTAGTTAAAAATCCTTCCTGTGATAGGCATTTGTAGAGTTTATAGAATGCTAGTGAATGAGATGCATTGAAAAATTTAGAGGCTGAAATGGACATTAACTTGCGGGGGAGAAATTTAGCATATGAGTTCTGCTTATTGTCCTTGTCATGCCACTTTATAGATCCTTCTTTGCTTTCCTGCTGTACGTTCTTTTCATGCCCATAGCCTGGGCTCCAGGGTCCTTACATTGGGGAGCCACTTTGTTTTAGGCAGTCCAGTCTCTTTATTGGTTTATGGTAATATTTTTAAATATAATTGTGGCCACCAATTAATTTCATGTGGGCTGTAGAACACCCTTTGATGGTGGTGGTTTTATCCAGTACTAATCTTTGTCACATTCATATCAATGACTTGAAATGAAAGACTTCTTCTATAGTAGCAAATCACCTGAACTATCCCTTTCCAACTTTGTCACATAAGTCTTTGTTTATTTCAAAACTTTCAGTTGATACATTCCAGTCTGGTTTTACCTTTTTGGGAATGTGGGGTTGGAAGCTAAGAACTCTTGAAATGTAATCCTGTCTCTATACTAAAATCACACAGTGAGTCAGTATAAATCCTTTAACTTTTGTCTCAGGTTTTCCCATCTATAAAATGGGACAATAATATTTATTCATATACCTCAAAGAGTAAGTGTTGTGAGGATCCATTAGTAAATGTTGTTAACACGCTGTAGAAATCATCAAATGAATACCCTACAGTTGTGTGTGTTCATACGCACACACAATCATGGCACTATAATCTTACTGTAAATTGGCATTTGCATGTGCAAATCTGAATAGTTAGGCACCCAACTACTGACATGAGTTAAGGAATTACGTGGCTTCCATGGAAAATTTGGCTATTTGTATTCTCACAAGGCAGAGTTTGACACTTAAAAACTCAGTTTATACAAATGGGCAGAATTCTAGACTCTACCTGCCCGGTAAGGCTCCAAGATCTCTAGAAACCAACTAATTGAAGCTGAAGTATCAGCTGGAAGTTGCAAGTGTTTCTGTTTCTTGGATACTGTGCAAAGCCCTATTAGTCTATCAGGGATCGGGGTAGGGGGGCTTCCAAGACTAGGCAGGACCCACCAATAGCATAATGCTCCACATACATCTGCCCCTGAGGAGAGGATGAGAGAACTAACCACATGTGACATCTTGCTTAATGCACTAATAGTTGCTCAGATGCTACAGTGATGAGCATAGTATAAGAATCTATTTAGAATATTATATGACATATTATTTTCTGAGTTTATTTGAGCCCAAACAAAGCAAGGCCTACCAGGCTTAGGTCTACACTTAAGATAAAATGTTTATAATTTTCTATCTAAAGTTAGGTTGTTAAATCTGTGTATGTACATGGTGGGTGTGGTTGTTCAGCATCTCTCTAAATCATGCCACTACTTTAGGTGCCTATATATGTGTTTAGTCATCCAACGTTAGCCAATTTTCAGAATTTTTGTCCTTTCGTTTTTAATTTGAAATGGTGTGTGTGTGTGTGAAATCTGACTTTGGCAAATTCTCTTTGAAACATTTTTCACTTGCAAATGCTATTGCAACAAAAATGAGAACACAGCTTTATTAGATACTGCAACCAAAGCAGACTTTCTGTGATACCTATTCTTCTGTGCTCAAGTTTTGGAAGAAGGGTAGGGGGAAGGAAACAGTATGTCTGTTCTAAGATATTGTATTTTATGGATGGTATTATTATCTTCTTCCTTCATAATACATTTTAAAAAACCTGTATATGACTTCAACTTGGTTTCACTGCTGCTTATAGGCAATCCTCTGGGTATAGCTTCTTCCTTTTTATAGTAAACCCTGATTTTGGAAAATAAAACTGGTTCATAAAAAGAATCAAAAGCTCATCAGCTAAAGCTAGGGTTGGAGAGAGAAGTTTGGTTACTGATTTACTTGTGATATTTACATTTCTTTAGTGGGCCTTGCAGTCCTGACTCATAAGTAAAATCACTTAGGCGTTTAGGGATGCCATTGCCTTAGAAAACATGTCAAAAGACTGGTCAGTTAAGAAAAGTCAAGTGCATCTTGAGGTTAACTTTAACAGTGTTGATTACCATGAGAGGTTTCCATAATTATTTACAAGAATTTTCACAATTTCTATAGCCAGCTATTGATATTCAGAACACAAAACCAGGTTGTTCTACTCAAATCCTCCTGCAATCAATCAATGATACAGTCTATCAAGTGTCTCATTCAGCCTGTAGTCATTACAATCTCCTTTTTTCCCCCCACTCCTATGGAGATATTTGGGATGACTCAATTTCTCTAATCTTGTAGCATTCCTTCTGTCTTTAGAAGGGAATTTGTAATTGTTGAATTATTTTTAGCCATCCTTCATTTGAAATTTATGTTGTAATTTCAGCAAAAGGCAGACCTTGTACAGCAGTTTTCATCTTTTTCAAGGCTGCTTCTATTTCTTGAAATGCTGGAGGGTTTCCAGTTATTCCTTCTGGTCTCTTTGGATGTGGATTGTAACAGATCATCTGAGAGTCGTGGTTCAACATTGTTAAGCTTATCAATATAAATATAATGTTAAACCCTTTTTAGATAATTGGGGCTATGTGTGAAAATGTGACCCATTTATGCATAAATTGGTCCTACACTTGTCTCTTTCCCTTTGCCAGAAAGAATTGCATCGTATGTGGATTTCAGACTATTCCTTGTCAGAGCTTCTATACCTGTTAACTATTGGTTAGGTTGTTATATTACCTTGCAATAACTGCTTAACCTGATGTCTGTCAGCAATGCAAACAAAATTCATTAAAGCAAACAGATTTCTCATAGCAGGACTTTTAAGGCCAATGAAGGGTTGATACACCAGACACAACAATGAAGTTTAAAAAAAACTCAGACTTTATTATCTTCAGAATTCAAGAAAATTAAAAATGAGGGTTGTTTCATACAGAGAGTACTTAGCCTGTCATAACTAGCCATCCCAGCCTGTCTAAACTGGCCAATATGTGTTTTGCCCACCCAGCCACTTGCAATTGGAAAGACAATTTCAGCTGCTGCCTTTGAGGGCAGTTGAAAATGTGGCCCTACTGGCATGTGTTCCATACCCAGGTGGTATTGTCATAGAATTTCTCAAAGTAGTTTATCTATTTCCCTGTGTTTATTGTGTTCATAGGTGGGTAGCTTGTAGCCTATCAGTATGATGAAGTGAAGTTTAAAATTACATTGGGACTGTGTTTAAGGACCATCATGTAGGTCCAGGGAGAGGGCTTATCCAGCCTGTTCAGGCCTGACTCAGCTCAGGCGATCCATTATTCATGTTGACCGAAGTAGCTAATCATGAGAGCTTGTTTAGGCACAGTGTTCTGTTGCAGTCATAAAGTTAGCATGCTGTGCTGGTGGATGGCCAGCAGAAGGGAATGTTGCAATCTTGGCTACAACTAATGGATTGGACTCAGAGGCCGCAGAAAGAACACAGCATGCTCAAGAAGGAACAATGAGTAAAGTGAATAAAGGAAGGGATTTAAGTGGTGAATGACGCATTGTGAAATATTACAAACTAAGCACTGTAACACCCTTAAAATGATCACCAGTGGTACTGAGGAGTGTTCATATTAGAACTCAGGTATAAGGATGGTGGATGCCGTTATACAAATGTATCTTTTCTGTCACCATTTTGTATATGCAATGTGTAGTTTAAATGCCTCAAATGGGGAAAATAATGCCATTTTACTATAAGATATAGCAGACAACAATGAATATTATGGAAGGAGAGGTCCTCCCCAGCCAGCCACAGTAAATCCTAAAAATGTCACTTAAAAAATGCGAACACTGGTATTGTAGCTTAATGTTCCCAAAGGCTGCATCTTACAACAGAATTGCTACCATATTTTGGTCCCTTGTTATAGAAGATGTAATATTTTTAACAAAGGTAGACCCAAGACACAAAGGTTTTGGATTTTAAGCCCACCTCTAAAGTTTAGGAGTATTTGACTCTGAGATTTTGATTTAGTCAGCTATAGTAACCACAAGCTTTGTTACAAGTTCCTGGTTCTGATTACAAATCCCCTTGTCCCCTAATGCATTTAGACACGGGGACAGGAAGGTGTCAGATTGATCTTGAGTTTTGTTTCAGACCCTTTTTCTAGAAAATACTAAATTGACCATATCCTCAGACTGCTCTTCTTCTTTTAGATTATTTTTATTAAGAGGATCATATATTTTAATGAATCCATGTTGAGATGCATCATTACCTATTCTCTAATAGTAATCTATTTAGGACCAAGACAGAGAATTGTTTTAAAATAAGATTACAACCACAGGCAGGGTGACCAGATGTCCTATTTTATAGGGACAATTCCGACTTTTAGGTCTTTTGCTTATATAGACTCCTATTACCCCCATCCCCTGTCCCAATTTTGCACATTTGCTATCTAGTCTCCCTAACCACAAGTCATCCCTTGAGCTCATTAAAATGTCAGGTCCCAGTCTGCAAATGCTTAAACACGTGGGTAGTTTTACTCATGTGAGTAGTGCCATACTTAAGTGATATCAGGATCAAGACCTGACTTTGTTGTGTGGGTTTTGCACACATCACAGCTTGTTGCCCTGGATTTGAAGGTGAGATTTTGGTCCAGAGTGAAACTTTGGTCCATATTCTTTAGGACAACTACAGAATCTGGAGGTGTGCCAAAAATCCCAATGCAAAAATAAAGCACACTAAAAATAATGCAGATTAGAAGTCTATTGGAAAAAACATTTAGATGCTAGTATATAAAGGAGTTTTGTTAACTGATTATTTTGATGTAGAAAACTCTGTTCTTTCTTTCTTTCCTTTTTGCAGCACTGTAGTAAAATGCAACTGTTGTAAAATGAACAAATAACTTGGCTCCTTCTGTAACTGGAAGGTACAGTCAGACCTTGCCTACTGGCACTGCAGTAATCTGCAAATCCACACTGAAAATTAATTTGGAGGTTTGCAGTTTACTGTGATCCAGAGCAGCTATGTGGGTGGGTCATTATGAGTGACATCCTGCTCTATGTTGGGCCTGAGGATGAGCAGGTATCATCACTTGCTTACATCTAGCAGCAGTCACTGAAGATCACAGACCAAGATAATCAACTTTAAAAGGCAGCTGCTAGTGGTGCTCTGAGGGTTGAAGAGTAAGGCCAGAGTCTCACTGCTCCTACTGTAGCTCTGCTATAGCCAAGGAGTTAAGGGGAACCAGGAAAACCAGAAACCCTCCAACGTATCTCATTTGTAATAATTCTTAGTACTATCTTCTTCATGTTCCCTGTAGCATTGAGCCCAGGAGAGGGAATCGAACTGGGATTGTCCCATATTGTCCTCAGCAATAGAAAGTTGGTGGCTATCTTTAACTTGTACCATTGTTGGGCCCAGTGCTGTAGGGAGATTGGGGGAAATGTCAGCTTTCCTAAGAGCAGTAGCTTTTCTCAAGACCTTCTAGCCCCGTTAGAGGCCACTAGGGTATTCCTCTCTGCTCCCATTGCTGTAGCTTAGCTCCATAAGTACAGTGAGACCCTGAATCGGTCTCCAACCCATTTGTAAGTTGATTAGCGCTTCACTGAGTAGAGGGACAGGGCAAGTGATGGCTTGCTTTTTCTGCAATGTCCTATGGGAAATTTGCCATCACCAGCACTGGCTCCATCCTATCATTTGCTAGTCTACTAACCTCTTTTATCTACACTCATTCATCAATGCAAATTAGTATGGTTCTGTTGTGTATGGCTTCTTCAGGTCACTTGTGTTTACAGCATATTAAAATGTATCTTTATGAACACTTCTGGTTTGGGCTTAAAGAACATGACCCAGATGTGAATGGGTCTACCCCAGATAACCCTTTTATGAGACCCACTCTATTAGACATAGATGCTCAGGGCTCCATATAACTTAATTATAAAGCATCAAAATATGAAGTGACAAAAGTGACTAATGAAAGAATGCAATAATGTATTGAAGTTTATTTTATGAAAATGGAATGTTTTCTCCCCTCAGGGTAATCTTACAATGAAACAACCCAGCATTTATATTTCAGTAGAATAATGAAAAACAAAAGCAGTTAGCTGAAGTTCTAAATAACAAGGTACCCTGTCAGCAATATGGTAGGGTAGGCATTTTCATTCAGTTCAGCCAACAGATTAGCAAAATATTCTGAGGGCATTATAAATGACAATGCAAGCCACTCATTTTATTTTGTTCAAAACCCTATTGTGCTATATTTCATATGATGGCTTTCCTAGCTGAAATTGACTGGTACCTTCTCTAAACCATCTGTCCGCTGTAATCTGACAGTACAGCCAGACATAAGCAATATGCTAATAAAGGAGAAAGGATGGTCTTGTGCTTAAAACACAGGACTGGAATTCAAGATACCTGGGTTCTATTTCCAGTCCTGCCATAGATACCCTTTATGAAGTTACTTACTCTGTGCCTCAATTTGCTCATCCGTAGTAATATATGTAACAATACTTGGCTACCTCATGGTGGTGTAGTGAAGCTTAATCAATCAATGTTTGTAAGATGCTTTGAGATCCTTGGATGGAAGGCAAAGTGGAGGTGCAAACTATCAGCGTGTTTCTCAACCAAATGATCTAAGAATTCCCTGTGTTTGAATGGGTTATAGAAGAGGACGGAAGTCTCCTCAGCCAAAGCAACCAAAGAATTAATCTCAAAATACAGGCCCACCCAGCAGTTTCCCCAACAAATTCTATATCAATGAAATGACAACTAATGGAGTTTGATAAACTCTCTTACTTTTAACATCTTCCAACTGTTGGTGAGCAGTTTTAGACATAGTTTGAAATATTCAGTTCATTATTTACTAACTAGTCAAGGTCTGTTTTGCCTCATGTCACAATTAATATGTAATAAGAGGAGTCAAATGCATGATTACATATGATAAATAATTCACTATTTTCCCCATGATCCATGTGAGGAATTGTAGTTGATATTAACAATGGGATATCAATAGAAAGGGTGAAGTATATGCTTCCTTAAAACACGTATCTTTTGGAATCAAGCCTGTGCAGTGCATAAAAAACTTCAGCAAAGAATTTAGATCAGTCAATGTTTTAGCAGTGTTACCAGACATTATCAATCAAGTCATGATTTCAACTACCTAAGTTCTCTTTCTTCCCATATCTATACCTGTTGCCTCCATTATTGTTCCAAATGTATCTTTTGTTGACACATATACCATAAGAAAGTGACCATGCAAGCTTTTCTGCCTACAGAATATATAAAGGAATAGTACAAGCTAAGCAATACCAAGAAATAAACAGCACCCAGGTACAAACAATAGTAATAACAGAAAGCAAGATCCAACTTTCCTATACAGTAACTTCTGCCAAGTCAGTTAAAGCTAGCTCATTTAGCATTGCTAGAAGTATTGTTACTAACTATCAAAAGAGTTTGATACTAGGATAATAGAATAATGACATTCTAAAAGATGAACATTAAAATATTTCATCATATTCTGTGGTATCCACTACTACTCCTACTGCTGCAGATTTGGATGCCACGTTATAGACATAGAGTGATGACTGGTCAACTTTGACAGATAAAGCATGGCATTTAAAGCATCAGGAGAAATCTAGACAGCTTGATAGTGTGTTATTTGACACCATTGACTGGAGCATGTGACTGAATTAGAGTGTATGATAAAGTTATATATACTTGTCTTCATAAGCAGAAGTTAGTTACAATGAGTTTCCAGGTGTATGTTTAATTTATTTTTATTCTATTTATTTCTAATCTACTTGAAGTATATTTTACAGAATAAATTGTTAAAAAGGTTGGGACACAAACATATGAAAAACTGTGCTCAAGTGTCAGTGTTTGATAACTCAAATCTGAAATATAATAGTTACGTTGGCAGTGCTTTATGGCCACATGAACATGGGCTTTTAACATTTGGGTAACTCTGCTGTTTGTAGACATAAAAATAAATGGCCCTAAAATTAGTTTAGGGTTATAGGTTTAGTATAGAGAACTAGTTACAGCTACAAAAATAAATCAGGGGAAAAATATTTCTGGCATCCCATCTGCCAGATACATCAAGGAACAGATATTTTACATGCCTGTTCAGTGTGATTCAGGAAACATGCACTTGCCTATGCTAGACTGGTCAGGTGGGCTCACAAAATTTATGTCCTTGGCTCTCCATTTTCTCACGTCTTACTTTATGGCCTACAGCCATACCATTTTGGGCTGAGATATTATCAGATGTTGGAAACTAAAGTGTATCCAGGATGGTCAGTACTTCAACCCTTCAAGCGAAAGTGCAGGAAGCATTATTGGTGAATTGGTATCACTCTTCTTTCTGAGTCAGTAATGAACAAATGCTCTGTCCTGGTATTTTCAGCCATTGCTTTGTTGTAGGTGCTGTCTTTCAGGAATATATCAAATTGGAATCTTGACCATTTAAAGATTTCATGGCACTTTCTGATTGGGGAGAGATTTTATTCTGAGCGTCTTAACTACACCCCAATTTGTGTAATTATGTTGTGCCAGCCTAAAATTTCCCCAACAGTTTCAACTGTATATGGTATTCTTCTTCACTTCCTATCCCAAACACTGCCTATTGGGTGGAGTTCCATGGGTCTACCCCCAAATCCTTCTACCATGGTGGGTTGAAGAGATTTCTGGCCATAGGGTTATCAGGGTAGTCAAATTCATTCTATGGAGAGTACCAAATTTCAATTATAATTATGGTCCATTGTCCAGCTATGGACTAGGTACTACCCTCAATCCATAGCAATTCTCCCACTTATGTTAATCAGAAGTCTGTAGAAAGATGAAGGCTAGAAGCACGTGGCCTTTATGCAGTAAATAATTTTTTAGTTATTAGCATATTTATTTTTAATTAACCTGATTGTTACATTTGGTATCACTCAGTGGGAAAAGGTACTTAACTTTAAGACCATCACTGTTTCTTCCTTTGCTTTTCTTCCTTCTCCATCTGTTATCTGTTTCTATGCACTTTCTTTGCCTTCGTGTTTCTTCCTTCTGTGGTTCCCTCCCAACAGCAACTCCCAATGTTCCCCCTCTGTGGGCTTCACCCCTTTCTCATCTGCTAAAATGTTTAGCAATTAAATAGTTAACACTGACATGCAACGTTTAATAATTGACACCCAATGAGATGCATAGTGGTGGTGGAAAGGGAGATGGTAGGGAAATTCAAACTATTCAGTTGTTGTTTCAGGCTGTCTGTTTTTGCAGACTCAGGAAGATAAAACTGTACCTGTTTACACTGAGCACACATCTAGAGGATTATCTTCTCAACCATATAGGTTACAAGTTTAACTTTGTAAAATGAAACCTTAGATTCTGCAGAATCTGGGTATGGACTACATTAATATATCCTGTGGGCTTGACCTAGCCTGCAGGCCTCGTGCTTGACACTACTGATGTATTCAGTCCATAAGGTATTTAAAATGTTTGTGAATCCTTCAGGATTAAATGCTCCATGGAAATTTAAGATAACATTTTAGGAGCATAGGAGCTGCCATAATGGAAAAGACAATTGGTCCATCAAGTCTGGTATATCATTTTATTAGTGACTGATATCTCATTCTTCAGTGTGTAAAATGCCCCTATAATGTACCGAGCTAAATTTACGATGGTGTACATGGGAGGGGGAACATAACCAATGTGTGTGACAACACACACAGTGATGTGTGAGATGAGCTCACTTGCTCATGGCCTTTAGTGCATATTGAGCTTGCTGGAATGATTCAAGTCCGTTTTTCTCAGAGCAGCCCACGAGTTCAGTGTCTATCAATTTACAAGGGAAATTTTAGATTATTGTCACCAGAGCATTACTATAAACTTATCCAAGCTGAATTTCACTTGCCATTAGCTATCATGCTGCCCTATTGTCATGCCTTTATACCAGCTATAGTTTATTACAATCCTCCATAGTTTTTAAAGTCCAAAATAATATTGTAACCAGCAAATTTAATCAGCTTGCTCTCCATTTCTCTTCCAAGGTGGAAATTCAGCCCTGTAAAGAGGGCCAGCATGAGGCCCACATACCACTTAAACCCTAAATAAATTGTAATGGGGCATCTTCAGAAGTTTCACTAAAAACAATATTTGCATTTCCACAGTTCAACCCTAATAATCTATGATTCTGAAGACTTAAGTGGGCCTTGTGCTGGCCCCCTGTTCATGGTGAATATTACACTAAGGGGATGTCTACACTAAAAACTCAAGTATTTACTGTGGTGGTTCATGTCCACACTACCCTTCTTCGACTGGTGGTGCATTTCCTCTCCATGAGCACTTCTGCCAACCTAAGAGGGGCAGTGTGGGGAGCTGAGAGCCCAGGTGCCGAGCTCCACTCTGGGCAGGGGCGGCTCTAGCTTTTTTGCCACCCCAAGCATGGCAGGCAGGCTGCCTTCGGCGGCGCACCTGCGGGAGGTCCCCAGTCTCGTGGATTCGGCGGCATGCCTTCAGGAGGTCCACCGGTCCCGTAGCTTCAGCGTACCTGCCACTGAATTGCCACCGAATCTGCAGGACCAGCGGACTTCCCACAGGCAAGCCGCCGAAGGCTGCCTGACTACCACCCTCACAGCGACTGGCAAGGTGCTCCCCGTGTCTTTGCCCCCTAGACACGCACTTGGTGTGCTGGTGCCTAGAGCTGCCGCTGAGAGCCCAGCTGCCTCTTGGGCTCCCCACTCCCTACTGGCTGTTCCCCCCCTCCCCCAGCTCTCCATTCCCTGCTCCTGCTGGGAGCCCAGCTGCTCACCCCCAGGCTCTCAGTTCCCTGCTAACCACTGGGAGCACAGCAACCTCTGTGGCTCTGACCTCCCCACTGGGAGCGGGGCAGTCACCTGGAATCTTGCCTCCCTGCCTGGAGCCAAGCAGCCTCCCAGGGTCCTGGTGTGGAGCAGGGAGCTGGGACCCTGGGAGCAGCCCAGCTCCAAGTGGGGGGTGGGGGTCCTGGGAAGCAGCCCAGGTGGGAACTGAGAGCAAGGAGGGGCAGCCCGGCTGGGAGCAGGGAGCCTGGGCAGTGGGCAGCAGCCTGCCTGGGATCTGGAGGACTTTCTTGTCAATTTAGAGCCATTAAATTGACAAAAAAACAGCCAACAGCCAATGTAAGTAAGCAGTCATCCTAACTACACAGCATAAGCCCTACGTCTCTTGTGGAGGTGGAGTTATTATGAAGGCAAAGTAGGACAGTTACATCAGCAGGAGCAAGCCAGTAGTGTGTACACTGCCAGAGTTGGGTTGACATAATCTGCCTTACTTCGACCTAACTGTGTAACGTAGACCAGGGCTAAGTAATTGGTAAATACCATAGGGTCAATCCTGGGGCCAGAGCTGTACACGCAGGCCCTTAGACTCATGTGGAACTCCAGTGACATCAGTGGAGCTCCACAAAGGAATAAGGATAGAGATCTGTGCAGATCTGTTTGTGGGATGAGGCCCGTATGTCATCAAATTTAAGTACTGTGAATGTATGGATGGTCTGCCATAAACTCTTCCTAAACTATTAGAAGTTGAAATTTGTGCCATATGTAGTGGGAGAGATGATTTCCTCCAGATTTACAGGAATGTCTGAGATTGTACCTTTAACTTCAAGGTTGTAATATATCAATGGTCTCTGTACAGATGGTCTACTAGGACTGTTAAACATTTTTGTTGACTTGATAGAACTGTTTAATTTACAAGGACAAACGATGAATTTTTAAAATAATAACTGTGTTTACTCTGACTCTATCTGTTAAGTCCACTAGGGTTAAAATAGTGGGCATGTGCCAATCAGGATTTTGAACAGTATTGGAATTTTTCAGGTTTTCCAGTGGCTGCCAAATTGTTGGATAATTTAAACACTTCCCCACATCCTCAGCCCCTAGACACACACACACACACACACACACACACACACATTCTAATAAGAATGCTCATATTTTTCTTTTTAAATACATAGGCCAAATCCTGCTTATGTTGAATTCAGAGGAACTACTAGAATGAGTAAAGTGAGCCAATTCACAGTATAGTAGGAATTTAATATATGTAAGGTATACTGAATTTTTAATCAACCATGTATTTGTTACAGAGAAGTGAAACAAATTACAGTACCAGCAGCACACAAAAGCTTATGGCATTCCATTATTCTTAATTAATAGGTAAGCGTAAGGCTTTTTTAATTTATACAGGAGAATATCTTGTTATTAATTTGGTTGCGGATGTGTAAAATATATGAAAGACACAACTAAAACTAGCAGAGTGAACAGACACATTTTAATAGTAAAGGCACGCTTTCGTTCATTTTAGTTTACTGGTGTAACCTCTTGGTTTGCCTTGCATTGTTACTGTAATAGGCTTCGATCTGTTTGAAAGATGTGTAACCTTTAATATGGAATGTATTTTTTTGTAGAAAAGTTAATAAAAAACATCTTGACTAGAAAAAAAGTACTGATCGTGATAAAGAGGTAATGCATTATGTACCTACAAGTTCTCAGGATCTCTTTATCTAGAATCCGAATCAAGAAACTATTGCAAGAAAGATCAATCTGATTATTGCAAGAAGATGAGGGTAAGTAGAGACTAAATTTATTCATATATTGCTAACGCTAGCATTTTTTCTCTTCCCTAACCATATAGGAAAACTACCACATGAGCATCTTTCCTCAACAGGATTTAATGCCACCCATAGGCCCCAAAGGTATCAAACTCAGTCTTGATTTCAAGAAGGTGATGCCTCCATGAGCAAGTAATTTTTTTTTCTATTCACAAAGCATAATAATGTAGGTTTCAGAGCGGCAGCCGTGTTAGTCTCTATCAGCAAAAAGAACAGGAGTCCTTGTGGCACCTTAGAGACTAACGAATTTATCTGAGCATAATAATGTCGTAATTGTACCTTTCATTTCAGTAGAACTTCTTGAGGATCTCTAAGCTCCTGAAAAAAATATTAAGCCAGGATTCAGAAACAAGGCCTAAAATTTAAGCTCTTGAGCCTTGATTTAGTTTCCTAAATAAATAGTCTAGTTGTCAAAGTGTGCTGCACACAACCACTCCATGTAGTCATCGGGGGGAGGTGTGGTGAGCACTCCACACTTTGAACTTTAGCCTGCTTGTTTAGGAGCTAACTATGCATTTAGACACTACACTGTAGGATGCTGTTTTATTTTTATTTTTTTTAAGTTGACCTTTATGAATTAAGTATCACAACTCCTGTCAGGTAATAAAGTTGGGGAAACTGAAGCACAGAAGTCGGGTCTGGATTTCAGAGGGGATATGTAGACACAACTGCCATTGATTTCACATGGGAGATTTTGTGCTGAACAGCTCTTCATAGGAGACCTTAGTGTATCCTGTGCCTGTCACACAGGAATCCTGTGGCAAAATTAGGAATTCTAATCTCATTTGCAGTCTTGTGTTTTAACCACAGTACGGAATCCCATAGAATCATAGAAAAATAGATCTGGAAGGGGCCTTGAGATGTCATCTAGTCCAGCTCTGCACTCAGGCAGGACCAAGTATAGCAAGACCATCCGTGACAGGTGTTTCACTAACCTGTTCTTTAAAACCTCCAGTGATGGGAATTCCACATCCAATGCAGGGGCAGGTGACAAAATCTCACAGATAGGAATACAAAAACAGAGGGCTAGATGTTGGGGAGGGGGATGGAGAATGGAAAATTACAGTAAGGTCATAACTGCAACAAGAGGGAAAACAGTGGGGGATTCTTTTCACCATCTTAGAGTGCGTAAGCTAAATTATTAGTTTCTTGGCATCACTGAGACTTGGAGGGATCTATTTAAACTAGATTCTGACTAATGGAGGAACTAGTTTTGAATCTGAAGGCTGAAGGCAATTTGGGTGAAAATGACCATGACACGATAGATTTCATGATTCTAAGGAAAGGACAGAGTGAGAGCCACAGAATAAGGACAATGGACTTTAAAAAAGAAGACTTTAACAAACTCGGAGAACTAGTGGATAAGGCCCCATGGGAAGAAAATCTAAGAGAAAAGGGAGATCAGGAGACTTGGCAGTTTCTCATAGTATTAAAAGTGCAACAGCCAACTATCCTAATGTGAGGAAAAGATGGAAAGAATAATCAGAGGCCAATATGACTCCAGCAGAAACTCTTTGATGACATGAAAATCAAAAAGGAATCATACAGAAAGTGGAAATATGGACAAATTACAAAGGATAAGTACAAAATAGTAGCCCAAGACTGTAGGGGCAAAATCAGAATGATTAAAGCACAATATGAGTTAGCCGAGGACATAAAAAAGCAATAAGAAGAGGTTCTATAAATACAAGAGAAAGGTGAAGGAAAGTGTAGGTCCTCTACTATGCAGAGAAGGAGAGCAAATAACAGGTGACATCAAGAAGGCTGAGATGTTTCATGCCTATTTTGCTTCAATCTTCACTATAAAGGTAAATTGTGACCAGATACTTAACACAATTAATATTAACTACAAGGGGAAAGAAACACAAAACAGGGAAAGAACAGGTTAAAGAATATTTAGATCAGTTACATGTATTCAAGTCATCAAGGCCTGATGAAATTCATCCGAGGGTACTTAAAGAACTAGCTGAACCAGTATTGGAACCAATGAGAACTCATGAAGGACAGAAGAGGTCCTAGAGGACTAGAGAATGGCAAACATAGGTACTATCTGTAAAAAGGGCAACAAAGAGGACTGAGGGATTATAGACCGATTAGGCTAACTTCAATACCCAAAAAGATACTGGAATAAATGATTAAGCAATCAGTTTGTAGGCACCTAGACCAGGGGTTCTCAAACTTCATTGCACTGTGACCCCCTTCTGACAACAAAAATTACTACACAACCCCAGGACAGGGTTCCAAAGCCCAAGCCCACCCAAACCCACTCCCCTGGGTAGGGGGACCAAAGCTGCCCCAGGGCGTTTGCCCTGGGCAGGGAGCATGTAACCTTATCCTCCCTGCCCAAGGCTGAAGCCCTTGTACTTTCACTTCAGCCCTGAGTGGTGGGGCTCGGGCTTTGGTTTCAGCCTGGGGCCCCAGCAAGTCTAACACCAATCTTGGCGACCCCATTAAAATGGGGTTGTAACCCACTTTGGGGTCCCGACCCATAGTCTGAGAACCCCTGACCTAGAGGATTAGAGTGTTGTAATAGCCATCATAGGTTTGTAAAGAACAAATCATGCCAAACCAATCTAATGTCCTTTTGACAGGATTACTGGCCTAATGGATTGGGGGAAGTTGTAGATGTGATGTATCTTGATTTTTAATACAGTTTTTGACAGTCCCACATAACATTCTCAGACACAAACTAAGGAAATCTGATCTACGTGAAATTACTATAAGATGGGTGCACAGCTGGTTGAAAGACCATACTCAGAGACCATACAATAACTTGCTGTGCAAATGAGGAGACATATTTAGTGGAGTGCTGCAAAAGTCTGTCTGGGGTCCAGTTCTATTCAATGTTTTGATTCATGATTTGGATAATGGAGGGGAGTGTATGTGTATAAAACCTGCAGATGACACGAAGCTAGGAGGGGTTGCAAGCACTTTGGATGACAGGAGTCGAATTCAACTTTACCTTGACAAACTGGGGAATTGATCTGAAATCAACAAGATACATTCAGTAAAGGCAAATGCAAAGTACTCCACTTAGGAATTAAAAATCAAATGCACAACTACAAAATTTAGGGAGTAGCACTGGTGCAAAGAGGTTATAGTGAATCACAAATTGAATATCAGTCAACAATATGATGCAGTTGCAAAAAAAGCTAATATTCTGGAGTGTATTAAGAGGAGTGTCATATGTAAGACATGAGAGCTAATTGTCCCATTCTACTGCATACTTGTGAGCACTCAGCCGGAGTACTGTGTGCAGTTCTGGATGCCACAAAGATGTGGATACATTGGAGAGAGTCCAGAGGAGAGCAACAAAAATTATAGAAGGTTTAGAAAACCTGATCTATGAGGAAAGGTTTAAAAGACTGGGCATGTTTGAAAAAAGAAGAGTGAGGCCCTGATAATAGTCTTCAAATATACTAAGGGCTGTTATAAAGAGAATGGTGATCAATTTTCTACATGTCCACAAGGATTGGGCTTAATCTGCAGCAAGGGAGATTTAGATTAGATATTAGGAAAAACTTTCTAACTATAAGGCTAGTTAAGAACTTGCTTCCAGTGGAGATTGTGGAATCCCCATTCTTGGCGGTTTTAAGAACAGTTTGGATAAACTCCTGTCAGGGACGGTCTAGGTTTACTTTCTTCCTGCCTCAGCTCTGGGGGCTGGACTAGATGACCTCTTGTGATCCTTTCCAGCTCTGCATTTTGTGGTTCTATCCAATGCACACAAATCAGATGTACAGATTCAGCTGATGGAACTGTGGTGCCTTTGTGATAGCACTGAAAGTTGGAGGGGATGGATGGGGATGGATTGTTCCTGTGTAGGTATGTTCCTGGCTGCTGCTGTTGGACTGGCTTTTTGTATGTTTCCTTTGTGTGAAATATGTCATTCTCCCTGTTGGCCTGGGTTTGAGCCTCAGAGTTAAGCTGGGGTTAAGGGATTTTATTTATCCTTTCTAAAGGCTATTTAGTAGTTTTTAGCTGGACAAAAAAGGCAGAAAACAGTTCATGAAAAGATTGAATTCTTTGTGAAAACTTTTTGTCGTAATCTAAAAGTTTAGCAAAAAATGTCCGCCTTTCTCTAAGTTGCCCTCTACCCTCTAATTTTTACTGAAACTTTGAAAAAAAAAATTACCAATTCTAATTCTCAGTAAACATAGTGGATGAGTGTCTCAAACCCTTTACTGAATTCACCTCTGTGAGGTAGGGAAATGTCTTTATCCTTGTTTTACAGAGGCACAGAGAGGAAGTGATTTTTCCAAGGTCACACAAGAAGAATGTGGCAGAGCTAGGAAATTAATCATATTTTCTTGATCCCAGTCAAGTGCCTTAGCCACAAGCCCAAGTTTTCTCACTCCGTTCTCAATTCTTCATTATTGCGTTTGAAGCAGTTAGACAACTGGAGACCTACCCCTGAACAAATTACAACAGGGTCAGTTCAAAAAGCTTCATCAGTAACATTTTTTTTCAGCTTTCCAAAGCCTACTATCTCTAAATTTGATTGATTAAATCAAAGATGGATCTGCTCTCATCAGACATGTTAGATCTGGAACAAAGACCCCTTAAACTGTTCAAAAAACAATTGAAAGGTCTAGGAGACAAGATTAATGAAGCACAGGTGCAAAACTTTCTACTACTAAATCTGTAACAGGGTTTGACTAAAGGACACAGCTTTTGTACATGGCAAGATTAATATAATTGAAAACTTTATAAAATCTCAAGCCTCCACTGAAGTCAATGACAAAACACTCATTGACTTCAGTGGGCCAGGATTTTACTCTAACTCTTTATCCAACATAAGGTATTCTGGGATCTTTCCAAAAAAATAAAAGAGCTTTAGGGTTGGGGACCTATTTATTTAATCCCTTGCTGAATTTGATCCTCTTATTTTCCTCTCCTTTTCTAACGATATTCCATAGATTTCTTAAATATCCCATGTTAAATTGTGTCCCTCCTGTCTATTAATTTTGAAGGTAACAGTGACGTTAGCATTGTTGTGAGGGCAGGAATGTCTCATCATCATACACCAAATGTAATGGAAAACACAGTTTTTAATTTTATTTTTACATATATACATTTCCTGATGTAAACAAAACTAAAAACTACAGGCACTGCACCCAGAATTCTTGTCATGGGGTTTCCAAACTTATCCAGGGTTTTTGTTTTTGTTTTGTTTTGAAGAAAGTGACACTTATTAAAGACATTAATAATAATAAAGACCACACTCTTTCAAATTTGTGATGTCATATTCTAACACAGGACTATACTGGCATCAGTGAAGATTTCTACTTAAAACCGGATGGCACAATCTGACCCAGAGTTAGGCCAAAAGGCATCTCATTTAAATGAGGATGTTTTAAACGATTATCCGCTACCAGACCATGAATCATCCTGTTTCCATCCTCTCTCTCTTTCTTGATGTGCTTGGCAGTAAATTAACTGTGTGCTCATCATTGTATAGGTTGAAATGGAAGGTTTTTCTGATGTGAATTACTAAGGTTTTTCTGTTGTTTCTAATTGTTCCTATGGTGTTTTATTTCGGGATACTAAAACAAAGTTGTGGTTTCCTCTGCTGTTTTTTTCCTGGTGCCTCCTTTCGACTGCAATGCAGGAATATGGAGTAAGTATTCTGCAGTCATAGAGTCACTTCATAGTACTTCATTTTGTACCTAGCTCACTATCTCTAGGGATTCCCCTGATTTCAGTTTTAATATTAACTATGTTTTAGTATGTTTAGTTGTTACCGTGTTATTGTTATTGTTTATGTATTATAGTAATGACAGTATAACATTCCTCCAATGTAAAGTTAGCTCTGTGCTACAGTCCCACAAAAAAAACAAAGAGGAATTGGCACTTTAGGATTTCAAACAAGGATTTCCATAATTTTTAAATGTGTGTGTCTGAGTTAGGCAACTGAACCATTTAAGAACCTAAAATGAATGTCTTGTTTTCAGAAGTCGGCTGCAATAGGAATTATGGGTGCTCACAATTTCTGAACATCAGGCAAATGTCACACAGGAGCCTAAATCCTGATTTAGGGGCCTAACCTTGGTCACCCAAATGTCAAAATGTAGGCTTGAACGTGACCTTCCCAATGGGAAATAATTGGTTAATATATTGGCTGTGACTTGCAACTAGTTGCTATTATGCTGACATGGTAAATCCCTGAAATGTGAAGTTATTGGTGTAAATATGTATGCATTTCAGCTCTGCATGATGCTACCATGCACACTGTATTTTGGAGAGTCCACCTGAAATTGTTCCTTTTCCTCCTAATTGTTCTGCAAAACTGATGTAAGCCTATGGCACTCTGAAGTTCTAGGGAAGGAGATTTCTGCTAATGGTGAACTGGAGGAAGAGATGGAATGAGTGTGGCCTTATTTGCGTATTTGCTTCCCATCATCCCAGTGTGAATATTTTGGGCATTTTGGTTAAGACTAATTTCAATTTTGGATGTAGGGAGTAGTGAAATATTATAATCTTTACTGTGTGACAAAAGGGCAACAAACTATGCTTAGTATGCCCTAAGTGCGGAGTTGTCATAACCAAAACCTTACTTTTGCATGCTTGGGCAGTGGAGCTGGATGCTTAGGAGGGAGGAGAGAAAGGTTTCTATCTTCTGTACCCAGAAAGATAATGGAGGAAATAATTAAGCAATCATTTTGCAAACATCTAGAAGATAATAAGGTGATAAGTAACAGCATGGATTTGTCAAGAACAAATTGTGTCAAACCAACCCGATAGCCTTCTTTGACAGGGTAGCAAGGCTTGTGGATGGGGGGAAGCAGTAGACATGGTATATCTTGACTTTAGTAAAGCTTTTGCTACTGTCTTGCATGATCTTCTCATAAACAAACTAGGGAAATGCAACCTAGATGGAGCTACTGTAAAGTGGGTGCATAACTGGTTGGAAAGTTATCAGTGGTTCACAGACATGCTGGAAGGGCATAATGAGTGGGATCCCACAGGGATTGGTTCTTTGTCTGGTTCTGTTCAATATCTTCATCAATGATTTAAATAATGGCATACAGAGTACACTTAAAAAGTTTGTAGATGATACCATGCTGGGAAATGTTGCAACCGTTTTGGAGGATAGGATTCTAATTCAAAATGATCTGGACAAACTGGAGAAATAGTCTGAAGTAA